>NC_056747.1:1155405075-1155425075 GCF_019279795.1 Protopterus annectens | reverse complement strand
ATGGCTGGGGTCCACCAGACAGGGCGCCTGCCTTTGGGGGAATGGGTCTTGATTTTATTTGGGATTGCATGATCCATGCATTCTTGAAGGTGTCCGTAGAAAGCGTTTATAAAGGATTCAGCTGTGTGGGCTGTGGTTTCTACTGGCCCAGGGGCCTTGAAGAATACCACTTCAGTCTTAAGAAGTGTGAAGTCAGCTTTTGAGAAATTCTTCACTGTGGTCTTTTGTGCTGGGGGTGGGGGCGGGATGTGGATTTCCAGTGAGATTAATTTATGGTCTGATCTCACCAATGAGGGGTATACTTCCGGTGTGGAGCATTGTGTCCCCATGATTGTGATGATCAGGTCTAGTATATTATCTCCTCTTGTGGGAGTGGTGACTAGTTGTTCCATCGCATTTGACTTTATGAATTCTAGGAACCTTTGGGCTAGGGTGTTGGGGCTTGAGTAATGCTCCCAGTCTATATTTGGGTAGTTGAAGTCTCCCAATATGATGGTATTTAGAGAGACATTCATACTCTCCAGTGTCTTCAGGAAGGCTGAGTGGGGTTCCTGAGTTTGAGAGGGAGGTCTGCAGCATGCTACAAACTGTAGGGCAGTTTTGCCTACGGTTAGGTACACATGGATGGTCTCCGATGCTTCGTGCGTTGCCACTAACCTGGAGGTGTGGGTATCTTTGATGAATATGGATACTCCCCCTCCTTTTGTGGTTCGGTCCAAGTTTTGAGGCTGAAAAGCATGATATGAGGTATAACCTGGTAGTGCTGGGGTGCTCTCAGTAGCCTTGAACCAGGTTTCAGTCACTGCACAGACATCGATGTTCTCCATACTGAGGAGGGCTTTGAGAGCATGCATCTTGAGGTTTAGACTTCTGGCGTTGAGCAGCATTACCCTTAGTTTTTTTCCACTTGGGTTTTCTAGGGAGGTGGGTTTGTCTTTTGAGCCTTGCCTAAAAAAGGCACTATGGAGATGGCAAGAGCCTTGGCCAATATCCGGAAGCCCAGGGGTGACAGGTGCGAGCCATCCCTTGCGAAGCAGCGTGGCTTGTCAAGCATGTCATCCCAAGCAGACAGACATTGGATCCCCTTAGAATGACACCAGTAACTGAGCCAATTGTTAAAGCTGATCATTTTGTCTTTGTAGTGTGGCATCATTCTTGGTGAGGGTAAGATGCTGCTCAGGGTCAGGGTCATACCAGCCTGGGCTATATAATCAGAGAGCTCCTCTAAGTCTCTTTTCATGTAGTCCAGGGAGGTACATTTCAGGTCATTCACACCGGCATGGACAATGACTGAGTCATATTTGTACTTGCTTTGGAGTGACCTAAGTGCTTGTGTTATGTGGTGGATTCTAGCGCCGGACAGGCAGCTTACTGTAACCTTTTCCTTGTTCAGTCTGGTGAGCGGGACGTCAGTGTGTCTGACTATGGAGTCACCTATTACAAGTGTATCAGGCATGTTGTTTGGCCTTAAGAGCTGTGACTGGCACACTGACTTTGTGAACTATATGTTACATGTGCTATGTTTTGAGGTAGTGGTTGCTTGGATGTCTGCTTTGGAGGCCTCTGTTGTTTTGGTAGATTTTTAATTAAAGCCTCCAAGTATATTTTTGTGTGTTTATGTGTTTGGTCTGTAGTTGTGATAGGTCTATGTGAGACTGGGTTTGTGATGTGTGTGGTTACCTTCTCCTCCTGACTGGTTTTGCCATTACTGAGTCGAGGGAGCTCAGCCTCCAGTTTGGCTGTATAGTTGCATCTCTCACATATATTTGTATTTGTTGGGAGGAGGAGAGGGTTGTCTGTGTACATGAGGCAGTTGTAACATTGCCTCAAGATTCCCAGATTCACCAGCTGAACTAGAGAGGATGCCAGTAATTGACCCTTCGACATGCTAGAATAGTGTGAGGGATTGCTGTGTAACTGAGTCAGAAAGGACCTATAGGGAAATGGGTACTCAAGGGGATTGCATGTGGATGTAGTGATTTCTTTATGTTTAAGAGTGCTTTACCTGTGTAAAAATGCTTTAGGAGCAAGTGCTAGGCTTTTCAGATAGAGAATAGACTGTTTAGATTGAAAGTAGAGCAGTTCTAAGGGAAAAACTGAAGAGCAGACCTAGCGGAGCCAGAAACAGTTTAAACTTGATTAACCGGCACTGCCCGATGCTGCGCTATTCGCAACTTAAAGCGGGCTTTATAGCAGGGGGTTAGAAAGAGCTAGGAAATGGCCAATAAGCTACAAGTTGCTGGGCTGGAACCACTCCTTTAGGGACAAATAGGCTGCTCAGTGCTCCCCACTCCCACTGGTGAACAAAGAAGCTTCCTCCTATCCAAATAAGGATATGGACAACACAGGAGCTATGACACAGCCCAGAGATCAGCAAAATCTGAAGACTGGACTATTCTAGTTCAGTAAAGGCGGGAAAACAAGGATTTTTTTTTTCTTTTTTCACAAACAGATAAAAAATATATACAGTAACAAACAGTAAATGCTTTAAATCGGCTAGCGCACTTGAGTGTGTAGCCTACCTGTTAATTTAAGCAAAAAAACAAACTTTTAAAGTGCAACACAGTTTAGAAACAAACAGAAATACAGTGAATCAACTTGCAGAGCTAGTTTAGTAATAAAAATTAGCTTTTTAGGTAAAATACAGCAGTCAAAAACAGAAAGCCAGAAAAAATACTTATAAATCAATGGAAAGTCACAGTGTGTGTGTGTGTGTGTGTGTGTGTGTGTGTGTGTGTGTGTGTGTGTGTGTGTGTGTGTGTATGTGTGTGTGTATCTTTTGAAGTCCACTTGTTCGAACAAAACTGTTCAAGCAAGCAGACATCCTGAAAACATAAAAAAATCAATAAAACAAGTGTTTTTGCAGGGGTCACCCCCCCCCCGCACCTCCCACTCCTTGGTGCTGCTTAAATATACGAACAGCAAGATTATGCAATACTGGGAAAATATGAAAAATTACTGTATATCTGGTATTCAACACAAAAATGCTGATCTGGCAGTATATCTGTCTGAACTGTATTTTTTTAGTAACATTACCCATCACAGAGTACATTTGGATAGATTCCCTCTCGACCTCAGAGTAGTAACCCATCTTTGTTTATTGGGGGATATTTCACAGAGCAGTGTCTTTTATCATTTGTGGCCTGCAGAGAAAAGCTCCATTATGCTTTGTTTCATCACCGACAGTCAGTTTCATTCATGCAATTGTTCCATTATTCAAACATTCTTGACATTAGTTACATCATTTACAAACAGTTTTGATTAAAAATAATAGTTGCATGGTTTGTATATGGATACATGCTTTTAATAAAGAGAGGTTTATGCAGAGTAATATTATCAGTGTGCATAGATTGTTAGTTTTTTCGTAAGAATATTTGCGTTTGTATCATGTTATCGAAAGATGAAAATAGCGAATGCTATTTCATTGGCCCCAAAACATCTAAACATGGAAATATCGAACATTCAGAACAGCAAATTGTTTCCCATGGAAAAAATGTATTGCTCCGAAACACATACACACAACACAAGCACATCAAATAAACAGCAACCACACACATACACTTAAATTCCTACATCTAACGCTACACTAAACTAAACATACACTACTATCTACCCACTTACCTTAGCCCAAACCCTAACCCTAAGGTCCGTCACTATCGCACACCCACCTAACCTGCGCCCTAACCCTAACTCACTTAAACTGCCCCTAACCCTAAAGTCTGTCACTATCGCACACACGCCTAACCCGCACCCTAACCCTAACTCACTTAACCCGCCCCTAACCCTAACGTACAAACAATCGCACACTTACCTGAACCCAACCTGTAACTTTTCACCACAGCGCTAAGAATAACGAAGCCACAGAAATGACCAACCAAATTCTTTCCCGAGGAAAGAATTAGCTGTTCTGCAGCTTTGCTATTCTTAGCGTTCGCTGAATAGTGTTTGATATCAGAACATTCAAAGTTTTAATACTTCGATGTTCTGATATAGACCCGAATATTTGTTACTAGCCATTAGAGCAGCCCAATGAAAGGAAGGGGAGAAGTACAAAGAAGCTAGAGGAGAGGAGGTGATAGAGGAGGGCATCGTTGTAATAACAGTAAGTTTTTTGCAGCAGAGAGTTACGGCACAAATTCATATAGCTATATTGGTACCAGTACAACCAGGAGTGGTGCAGGTGCAGAGACAGTTATCTATCAGTTGTTGCTTCAGCTGGTATTCAAAGTCTTTCAGGTTGCAGTCTGTCTTAAGTGGAGTGGGATGGTATTCCAGCAATTAGAAATGCAGTCAGTATCCTACATTGTTGTTAGGTTTAGTTATGGAGAGCAGAGATTTGTCAGTGGAGCATAGAGGTCTCATTAGTGAAAGGTTGAACGATGAAGTGAACAGATAGGAATTTTTTATGGGTGAGCTGTAGTCTGAAGGTTGTAATTAATTCTGGATTCCATAATGAATTATTTAGTACAAGCCAATTTAGTTGTTTCAGAGACAGGAAAAGATGTGAACTATATTGTTGATAATTTGGCTACTTTATCACAGTCAACCAAAGACAGAAAGACACAAGTTTTACGTTGCCTGTCGGTGATCACTCTTTCTCCGAGGTGTATTGCCCGTGGAGTTTGGCTGGTACAGGGGTGTAAAGAATGGTTAGGATAGCATGTATGTATTTATATACAGATATGTGTGTGTGTGTGTGCGTGTGTGTGTGTGTGTGTGTGTGTGTGTGTGTGTGTGTGTGTGTGTGTGTGTGTGTGTGTGTGTGTGTCTGTAAAGCCATTATTGAATGAACCATATAAGTCTAAACAAGCATATTAGGGGACTAGTCAAGTCTTCAAAAGCAAATTTTTGAGGCTAAAATCGCCTCCAAAGCTAAGGATACCCATATGGCATTTTTCAGTTACGTCTGCAATCGTAAGGGCAGCACCCAACAATGTGCAGTTGCTGATGAAATCACCTATACTCAGCCAGAAGATACAGCAAATCTGCTGGCCAATAAATTCAGCTCAAATTTCACCTCCCCATCACCACTGGTTACCCCCCCCCCCCCCCCCAAGAAATACCCTGCACCATTCCTCTACCAGTTATCACCAAAGAACAGGTTGCCACTGCACTCTCTAAAGCTAAAAACATGGCTTTGATGGGTCATGACAATATCCCAGGATGCCTTTTAAATAATTTGAAACAGGACCTATCAGGCCTACTAGGATCTCTACTTAACCACAGCTTGCAGACTGGCTTTGTCCCAGTGGAGTGGAGGACTGCAATAGTTATCCCTCTGCATAAAGGGGAACCATCAACAGACACAGGTAATTACAGACCCATAAGTCTGTCTAGTCTTATATGCAAAGCCATAGAAAGAGTAATCATGGACCTAATAAATAATGACATAGGAAACCTGTAAGCACTGGACCCAATTCAATTTGGCTTTGACAAGAGGAGGTCATGCTTGCTGAGTCTGGTGGACTTCTTTGACAAAGTCATTAGGGCCATAGATGAGGGTATAACAGTGCACACTACCTACCTTCACCATGGTAAGTCATTTGACACAATTTGCCACTCAGAAACTTTAGATAAACTCACAAAACTGGACATAAATCCCTATGTTACCAGATGGACATCCAAATGGCTCACAGACAGGACACGTGTTAGAATGGGTCAATCTAGATCCATCAAGAGGCAAGTTACTAGTGGTGTACCACAGGGGTCAGTGTTGCAACTTCTACTGTTTGGAATATACTTCTCTGAAGTCAAGGCTAATGTAGAAGGCCTTTGGCTGACTAAGTTTGCTGATGAATATCCTTCAGAAGGGTCTGAGTCAGCAAATAATTGGTGCCAGAACCATGGACTAAAAAAATGAAAAAAAAAATGCAAAGTCATACCCTTTGGGAAGTCAAAAACCCCTACAAATTACAACATTAATAGCACAATCCTAAGAGTGGACTCAGAGGTGAGAGATCTTGGTTACACTTATAGATGGTAGGCTAAATTTTGACTGCCATGTGTCCACAGTGGTGAGGAAGTTGTTCTATGTGGCTTATACGTAAAGGCAAGGAAGTTATAGTCCCACTGTACTCAGCCCTGATCAGACCAATAATTGAGTGCAATTCATCTTTTGGTATGTACTTGACTAGGCACATACAACAGCTGGATTGGCTTCAGAGGTTCCTTACAAAAAATACAGCGTGTAAATAATATGTCTTATGCATTTAGACTAAACACCCTATCCCTTTACTTTGTATCCTACTGACTATTAAGAGGTGATCTATGCCTAACCTACAAGGCATTCACAAATCCAGCCCTGATGGAACTGTCACACATTCACAAGACAAACTGCACAGGGGTCACCCAATCTAGGGAGCTAAACCTAGCCTGTGACATAACATGCTGGAGATAAAGATATGTGTCACAGAGATTACCCCTTGTTTGGAACAGGCTTCATATTCACGTAAAGCAGAGCTCTTCCCTGACCTTCTGCAAATACACTTTGAATCAATGGATAGAGAATCATAAATTCACTCCTACTCTGGCGTCCATGTCCCATATGGACAGGGGCAGTCTGTAAAATACTCAGAGGCATAGGCACAAATCTAAGCCATCCTCTAGCCCTTAGAGATCAAAAATTGAGTAAAATGTAGGTAATAATGGCTAGGCTTATAAAGGCTCTTAAGCCATTACCCTAGTAATCTCCTGCAAACTTATAAAACTATAACCATAGCTCAGTGAAACTATCTGATTGGCTCCTCACCCAGCTAAAGTCAGAAACAGGCTGAAATAGGCTTTGCTGTGAGATATACAGGATGGAACAAGTTTACTACCTTGCTCCAAATCATGAATTGGCTTTAACATGAGTCCTGCAGGGGGCAAGTCCTTCCTGTCCTGCTCCCAGCATTTCACTGTATAGGAGTCAGTCAAGTCACAGAACAGTGGTTCATGAACAGCATTGCGATTAAATTAAGAAAACCCTTCTGTATATTATATGATTACGTGCAATGTCGTTGATCTTTAGGTTGGTTCAATACATGTAGCACTACTCGGCTACAACTCATACCACATGTTTTGGCCACAGAACACGGACCGAAACACAAAAGGAGGGGGTGTATCCATATTTATCAAGAATACCTACACCTCCATGTTAGTGGCACAGCATGATACTTCTGATTTCATCCATGTGCAACTAGCATCGGGAAAATCTGCAGTGCAAATTGTGGCCTGCTACAGATCACCCTCCATGACCCAGGACCACCACTCCACCTTTCTGGAGACACTGGAAAACATGAAGGTCCTACCAAACACCCTGATATTGGGCGATTTCAATTACCCTACCATTCAGTGGGAAAACTACTTGAGTACAAATTCCCAGGCCCAGCGCTTCCTGGAATTCATCAACTCAAATGCCCTGGATCAGCTGGTAAACTCCTCTACCAGAGGTAAAAATATATTGGACCTGGTCATCACCAACATGGGTGACAGGTGTTCCACACCGGAGGTCAACCTGTCACTGGTTAGATCAGACCATAAACTAATCACTCTGGATGCCCGCACCCCACCACCACCCCCAACTAAGGAAACCACAGTAAAAAACTTTTCTAAAGCAAACTTCACCTTACTTAAGACAGAGGTGGTAAGTTTCACAGGCCCCACGCTAAAGGATAATGCTGCCCAAGATGCATAAACCTTTACAAATGAACTCTATGAGCACCTACAAGGATGCATGGATCATGCCATCCGTAGCAAAACCAAGACTCACTCCTCTAAGAGAAGGAAACCAGTTTGGTGGACCCCTGTAATAAACAGGCTATACAATAGAAGGAGGAAACTAGTTCAGAAAAAAAGCAAATCCCAAGAAGGAAAGACATCCCTGATCAATATCAGTAAGAAACCGAGGTCCCTCATGAAATCATTCAAGGCTAACTTTGAAAGAAAATAGCCAAGGATTCAAAAGATAACCACAAAACCTTCTTTAGCTATGTTAAGAATCTAAGTGGCAACTCACAGATATGCACTGAACTAGTGCAAAATAGCAGAAAACATACTGAACTTACTGATATTGCCAACATCCTGGCAGATAGATTCAGTGCAAACTTCACCCCCCTCTCACCTCCAAAAGGGCCCACAACAATACCAGAAAAGTGTAGTGTCCCAAAAATCACAGATGCACAGGTGAAAACAGCCCTTTCAAAAGCCAAAAAAGTGTCAGTGGGACCAGATGGTGTCCTAGGCTGCGACAAACTACAGAACAAACTAACACCCTACCTAAACACGCTGTTCAACCTCAGCCTCTCCACAGGCTACATGCCCATAAAATGGTGCACAGCAATGGTTATTCCTCTCCACAAAGGAGGGGCCACAACTGACCCTGGCAACTATTGCCCCATAAGCCTGACTAGCCTGGTCTGCAAGGCTATGGAGCACACCATCATGGAACTCATTAACAAAGACATTGGGAACCTCCAAACACTTGACCCGACCCAGTTCAGCTTTGTTAAGGACAATCATGCCTACTAAACCTAGTTGAATTCTTCGAGACAGTCACCAAGGCCATAGACGCCTACCTTGACCTCGCCAAGGCTTTTGACACCATTCCCCACTCAAGTATTACAGAAAAACTCACCAGCCTGAACATAAACCCCTACGTCATCAGATGGGTTGTCAACTGGCTTACAGACAGAACTCACACGGTAAGAATAGTGGGCTCCAGGTCCGACTCTAAACCAGTCACAAGTGGTGTCCCGCAAGGCTCGGTCCTGGGACCCTTACTGTTCGGCATATACTTCTCAGAAGTACAGGCAAACACAGGAGGACTAGGGCTAACCAAGTTCACAGATGACTGCAAACTTGGAGCCATAATTGACTCTCCAGCTGACACAGACATCCTCCAAAAGGGCCTTACTGAAACGGACACCTGGTGTCAAAGTCATGGCCTCAAGCTAAATGCCAAAAAATGCATAGTCATCCCATTTGGGAAAAACAAAACACCCACGAATTACCACATAGGTGGCTGCCCCCTTAATACAGAAGAGGTAATAAGAGATTTGGGGACCCAAGTAGATAGTAATCTCTCCTTTGACAATCATATTGCCAAAGTAGTTAGGAAATCCTTCTATGTGGCCCATCTAATTACTAAAGGGTTCACATCTAGAAATAAAGAGGTTATAGTGCCCCTCTACTCATCACTCATTAGACCCATCATAGAGTACAATGCCCCATTTGGGATGTACCTCACAAGACACTTCCAACAGCTGGAAAGACCACAAAAGTACCTTACCAAGAGGATTACTGGTCTCAAACATATGTCCTATGCAGCCCGACTGAAAAAGCTCCGGCTGTACTCAGTGGCATATCGCTTACTTAGTGGTGATCTCTGCCTGAATTACAAAGCCATGTCCAACTCAGAATTGATGAACATGCTCCACCTAAAGAAATCCAAGTCACTGCGAGCCACGCGCTCTAGTGAGCTACACCTCACCACAATAATAAATAGAACACGCTGGAGGGATAGATTCCTGTCACAGATACTCCCCATGCTTTGGAACAAAATTCCAAATTACATCAGGCAGAGCCCCTCACTAACACTCTTCAAGAGAAACCATGATGAGTAGATGGGTAACAGAAAATACACCCCTGGGATCACTTCATTGGCTCTGCTTGACAGAGGATCAGTTAATTAATCAATGGGGCAGCAAAAGCACTCTGGCTAGGCTTATAAATGCCCTCGGGCAGATAGCCTAGTACCTACCTATGAACCTATGTTATTTAAATCCAACTGATCCAGTGACATGCATTTTAAATGGGAATCTTTTAGCTGAGTTCCAGCAGCAGAGAGATGAGACAATGCCAGAGTAAGGTGTTTTCACTTTATTGTACATTCTCGATGGCAGTATATTTAAGACAGCAGCCAGTCAGCCCCCATGCCTACTTTAGTAATGCATGCTAACCTTAACACTGCCCCTATCCCTAACCCTACCCTGCATCTAAATTAAAAACAAACTTCCCATAACACTATCACTAAAGACATTTTTGTATTATCACAGTTAACATGGCTTCTTTTCAGTGTTTCATGGAAGGCTGGGACAGTACCTCAGGAATAGCAAATCGGGTAGTCCCTATCTTCTAAAAGGGAGACAGAAAGGGTATGCTCCACTTTTCTCATCCTTCATAAAACAACTTTTTTTCTGGGTATTGGAAAAGAGACTTCAGTAAGTGGTTAAGTCTCTGAATCAGAAGGTGAAATACAGATTATGTCCTGTCAGTAGAGCAATGGTTCATTCTTTGTATTTGCATAGATACTGGTACTGTGGGAGCTTGCTAGCAGTGTTCATGAGAAAGATTTATGAGTCTGTACTCTGCTATGCCTTGTGGAAGCTACTGTAACAGAATGCGGTCATAACAATGATGCTGGTCAACATTTTGTTCCTTTATTTGAGGACAGAAAGTTGTGTCCACACTCTTGTCTTTAGATTGAACACATTTAAGGATGGCACAACACTCCAGAAAGGGGTCTAGTTCAGAAACCCAAATGCTCACTTACCCAACTTCCAGAACACTGAGATGAAAAGACCGATGACCACACAACACTGATGTCCTGGAACACCAACTCTCCACTCCAGGTAAGTAACCACTTGACCATCCTGACAAAAAAGTAAAACCAAAGGAAAGCAAACCCCCTAACTAAATATACCAACTCCGAGATTGCACTACCATGGGGGTAAGGGGCAAAGTTCAACAGGATGGGAAAGCGGTTACTTACTTGGAGTGGAAAGTTGGTGTTCCATGACGTTGGTGTTGTGTGGTCTTCAGTCTTTTCGTTTCGGTGTTTTGGAAGTCGGGTAAGTGAGCATTCAGGTTTCTGAAGGAGACCCCAGAAAGTATGTGTTTTCTCTCTTATTTGTGATTTTTATGAATAAAGTATCAGTAGAAATGGATTTGAGAGTTTCCAATTTGGTGATAAGCAGTTTGCATCTTTGTTGTTTCCAGATAAAGTTGTTCACTTAGATTCAGGTGGACTGTTATCTATAGCTTGCACGTTAGTGGTTTAGTACAGCGTGTTAACTGGATGGGATGAAATTCAGCAACTTCAAGTCAAATGTCTTGCATTTCTTCTAAAAAACAGTAGATTGTTCTGTGAAAGATATGGAGAGACAGCTACTTCAGGCAGAGGAGTTCATAGGTTCATAGGTAGGTACTAGGCTATTGGCCCTAGGGCCTATATAAGCCTAGCCAAATGGTACCCTGGCTTTTAAGTGGTCTTGTTCAAATGTTGATGTGTAAATGGACTGGGAGATTGGAAAAATGAATGGATTCAGCAGAAGCAGTAATACAGATGTTATACCAGACTGCTATGGTGACACAAGAACCAGTGAAGTTCTTATTTTACTGGTCATTCCAATTATCCTTACATATAGTCATAAGCTTTGGATAGTGACCAAAAGGATAAGAGTGGCACAAATGAGCTTTTTTCAAAAGGTAGTAGGGCTGCGCAACTCTGGAGGATTTCAGAGTACATTCACTGCTTCTCTGAGTTAGTTGAAGTGGCCAAAGAATCATGTGATGATGTCCACTGTGTACCTCCCATCAGAACTTCACGAAGTATAGCCCACTGGACCCAAGTCAAAGGACAAATCCAGGACCTGTTAGAGTGATTATATCACTCTGCCTGATTAGGAATGTCTAGGGATCCTTCAAGATAAGCTGGAGACTGTTACTTTAGATAAGACTGTTTTACCTTAAAAGCACTTCAACTCTCACCAGGAAAAACAGTTTAGAAAATGGATGCCTGGATGTCTGGTGGGTGGATGGATGATTGGATGTCTAATCTGGATGGATTTAATTATTAACTGATGTTGTCTTCTGCAAATCCTCCCATGATCTTCTTGTAGCCAGTTTTATGTATGTATGCATGCATGTATAGATTGATTGCTTGACTCATATTTTTTATGGATTTATATGCATGTATGTATGTATTTCATAGGTTCATAGGTTCATAGGTTCATAGGTAGGTATCCGCGGTGGTGGTGCTGTGGTAGCGTTGTCGCATCACAGTAAAACGCTGTCGATTCTCAGCTAGAGCATCTTCTGCGTGGAGACATGTGTGAATGGGCGTACCTTTATTGAAGGTTGTGCATCAGGGCTGGTAACTCGGCACGTAAAAATCAACTACCAATCATTAGCGGACCGGAGTTCCGCTGTGGCGACCCCTAACCGGGAAAAGCCGAAAGACACAACAACAACATAGGTTCATAGGTAGGTACTAGGCTATTGGCCCTGGGCCTATACAAGCCCAGCCAAAATGGTACCCTGGCTTTTGCCACCCAAGAAAATTATTTTACTGTGCCACTGTCGAGCAGAGCCATTTATTCATTTATTTATTAACCCAGTTGTTGGAGTGGCTCAGGGATTCTTTTTGTGTGTAGACTGGGTATACAAGGGACATAAAATTAGCTTATAATCAAGTAGTAAAAAAATTATAATTGACTACGTCACAAGATGAGGGAAGTGAGTATGAGCATATGCCTCACAATAACATTTAACAGAAGGGCAATCATGAGTTAAATGTTGATTAGTCTCCCAAACATCTCAGATGCCCAGGTGAGAGCTGCTCTCTCTAAAGCAAAAAACACAGCATCAATGGGACCGGACGGTGTCCCCAGCTGTGTGCTACACGAACTCAATGAGGAACTAAACCCACACATAAGGCTGCTGTTTAATCTTAGCCTTACTACAGGATACGTACCCAAAGAATGGCGTATGGCAACTGTGGTCCCACTCCACAAAGGCAGAGCTTCTACGGACCCTGGAAATTACCGCCCCATAAGCTTGATGAGCCTTGTCTGCAAAGCTATGGAGAGGATCATAATGGAACTCATAAATAAAGACATTGGGGACCTACAGACACTGGATCCTACCCAATTTGGCTTTGTTAAGGGCAGATCCTGCCTCTTGAACTTGGTCGACTTTTTCGAAACAGTCACTAAGGCCATTGATGAGGGTAAGGCAGTTCACACAGCCTACCTTGACCTAGCAAAAGCGTTCGACACAATACCCCACTCGGGCATCATAGAAAAGCTCACCAGCTTAGATGTAAACCCATATGTCACAAGATGGGTTGCAAACTGGCTCAAGGACAGAACACACAGGGTTAGAGTTGCTGGTGCCATGTCAGACTCTAAGCCGGTCACGAGCGGTGTCCCACAGGGCTCAGTCCTGGGCCCCTCTTGTTCGGCATTTATTTTTCTGAAGTGCAGGCAAACATAGGGGGATTGTGGCTGACAAAATTTGCAGATGACTGCAAACTGGGCACCATAATTGACACTCCATCAGACACAGACATCCTCCAGAACGGTCTCATAGAAATGGATAACTGGTGCCAGAGCCATGGCCTTAAGCTAAATGCCAAATAATGTATAGTCATACCCTTTGGGAAAAACAAGGTAACCCCTAATTACCACATAGGTGGTAATCCATTAAACACGGAAGAAGTTATCAGGGACCTGGGGACCCAAGTTGACAGTAACCTCTCTTTTGACACTCACATTGCCAAAGTGGTTAGGAAGACCTTCTACATTGCCCACCTGATCATGAAGGGATTCACATCCAGATCAGGAGAGGTCATTGTATCCCTGTACTCTTCACTTATCAGACCAATGATTGAGTACAACGCCCCATTCGGAATGTACCTTACCCGACACCTGCAGCAGTTGGAAAGACCCCAAAAGTTCCTCACCAAAAGGATAAAGGGGCTCAAACATATGTCATACGATGCCCGACTGAAGAAACTCCAGCTCTATTCAGTCGCATACCGTCTGCTCAGAGGTGATCTGTGCCTGACATACAAGGCCATGTCCAACCCGGAATTAATGGACATGCTCCACCTCAAAAAATCCAAATCCACCAGAGCCACGAGAGCAAGAGACTTAAACCTCAACACAGATATAAATAGGACGTGCTGGAGGGACAGATTCATCACCCAGAGACTCCCTACACTATGGAACAGAAACCCAGTCCATGTGAGGCAGAGCCCCTCACTGACTCTGTTCAAGAGAAATCTTGACGAGTGGATGGGAGATCGTAGGTTTACCCCGGGAATCATCTCTGTATCACTGCTGGACAGAGGCACAGCAAACTAATGGGTATAGTATTCTCATCCTAAGGGGTGGTGAAAGCCACACACACTCTGGCTAGGCTTATAAATGTTCTAGGGCAGATAGCCTAGTATGAACCTATGAACCTATTACATCAGTATGTGGCTAACGTTTGTCCAAGGTTAGTTTTATTCAGTAGACCTAGTAAACCTAATTACTGAGGTGGAACAGGCAAAATCTACAGGCTCCCAGCAATGCAAGGAACCCTCAGTTTCAGGGCAGGTAACCCTTTTGTTCTAACAGTTACATGTGTGCTCACGCTTCAGGTTGTCCACAAGCTTATACTTAAGTCCATTCATTTCTGTTAATGTCTGATGTATGTTGTCAGGTGAATCCATTTTGTTGGCTCAGCCTTTTTCCTATTGAGAGGCCAAGGACTGTTTCTTCTGTATTAAGAAACCTTGATTTTCAGACACTAAAGCATAAAAATATGAAGCAATATTTAAATTATGATCCAGAAGGGGAATTCAAAGTGCAGTAATTTAAATGTGAAGGTAGACAGTGACATGGTGGCCCTGACAGTTACTTAAAGTCTTTCTTTAATTTGACACAGTAGTACTATGTATCTTTTGATAATAAAATTAACCAAATAAAAATAAATACAGGAAAATAGCAAAAGCAGGTGTTCATCAAAAAAAAAAAACAAAAAAAAAACTAAAGGCCAGATTCAATAAAGCCTTCACTAAGTGAACACTAAGTATACACTAAGTGTACACGTTATGTATTCAAGAACATTCTTATCACATTTTATGTTCTTTCTAGTCACGCAGAAAGATTCCACTAAGTGTACATGCAGTCTACACTTTGTGGTAACCTTTATGAATCTCTGTCAATATTTAAATCTGCAAGAAGATCAGTAGGAAAACTAAAATTAGAAGGAAGAAGATGTGAGTTATGTCTGTGTTGTCTGTTCACTCACAACAGTGTACACTTAGTGTAGGCATTATTGAATCCTGGGGTATGTATGACATGGCTTAGTGGTAAATCAATTTGTCTGTGGTATGCAGAGTCCTGGGTTCAAGCCTGGCAGATGATGTTTATGGTGGGAGGTTGGCATAGTGGTTAAAGTGTTTACCTTACAAATACAAGGTGCAGGATTTGATTCTCACATGGGGTAATTGACTAGGCTTAAAATAGCTCACAAGAGCAGTTAGCCTAGTATTAATCTATGAACCTATGACTTTTTGAGGGTTGGGAGGGTGGCCTAATGGTTAAGGTGTTTGCCTTACAAACATAAGGTGCCGGGTTTGATTCTCACAAGAGATAATTGGCTAGGCTTAAAATGACTTGCAAGGGCAGTTAGCTTAGTACTAATCTATGAACCTATGAACCTATAAGAACAAGTAGAACACAACACCCAGATTCGCATGAACTGTATCACTAAATATGTTTTTTATTTGCGTGCTTTCTTCCTAAAGATAGGGACTTTGTTATAAGATTTCTGAAGATGCCCAAATCAAAACCTACTTTGTGATACAGTTTATGTTAATCTGGGTTTTCTGTTATACTTGTTCTGAGTTAATGAAATGAATCAACATATTTTGCTGAAAATGATCTGTAATATTCTCATATTACAGGGCAAATTTAGGGGCACAGTAGGAAGAGCGTATTCCAACCTACAATACTAAAGTCATTTGATTTTTCACATCTCATATTTGCCATTCACATTTTTGACAAGTAAGCCGGGGAAAACTGGTTATCCAAAGGTCATCTTCATGAATAAAATAATGATTCAATTTTGACCAGAGGAATCAAATCAACCATTTGCATGACTAAAAAGCATCATTCTTGAACGACAAGTCTAGTACCAGCTGAGTATTGCTGCTCAGAGGATTTGTTATTGATCCATACAATGTCTTCAATATTATTTATTAAATTTGCATTCACTTACACTTAACTGGCAGATGGTAAATTCAGATAGATGATGCATATGGTAAAAGATTTCCATTAGAATTAGTTTGAATTGATGGACAGTTAACTGGATGGTAGCAAATTCAGATGAATGACAGATTTGATTTAAATGGTTAACAATTTCTATTAGAAGACCCCCTAATTCATTTATTCTTATCACCAAATAGCCACTATAGGTCACATGACCATGGATGATGGACAGTAATGATGATTCACTGCCATGTACATTGTGGATAAACTTGCCTTTGGCTGGCTGCATGTCATTTGATGCAATGGCCATCATGTTGTCGGGGGATGGCACACTGAAATGACAGCATATTAATCAGGAGATCAGTTCATTGAGAAAGCCACAGAAATATAATTAAACTTCCATAGGAGATATGTCCTTTAGCTGAACAGTATTCGTTGAAAGATGAAAATCTGTAGTAGAAACATTGTGGTTTGGGAGTTCCTGCCAAACTGGGAATTTATTCATATGGTTCCAGTTTTCAATCATATTACAATGTGACAGCTATGATTAAAGTATACATATTATAAAATTTTCTGTGGAAAAGGACATGCATTTACTTTCAAATAGCTACTCACCCAATATAATCAAAGGTCATTGTAAAGGAAGAGTACCTCTTGGGCAACAATTAAAGTTCTGTGCATCCCTGCAAGAGGAAAACAGCAACTCTCAGATAATGTGATAATGTGACAACAGCTCAGTTACTGTGAGGTTCAGTAGACAGACACTGTGAATAAAAGGCATTTAATAAAATAATGAAAGATACATGTGTTAGTAATGTACATTGCAATGGACAAATACAGACTTTTTAGGCAGCCCTCATGGAAGTTGCATCACAATTCATGGAACATCTATTCCCTCATTTCATCAGATTACATCAAGACTGCCATCACTTTTAAATACCTTGGGTTCATTATGGACCTAACATTTTCACACTCCACATCTGTATGGTATATGCAAAATGTGCATTGTATATTACGTACCATGCATAACACTCTCACTACAGAGACTAAAATATATTTCATGGCAAGAGCTGTTAATGCATATTCGTTTCTCTGTGGACTTACCACTGCCTGTTACATCAGGATCTACTGCATCCCAGTGTTACAAAACAAAATCTCCCATTTAACCCTTAACAAAGGGCCAGACAAGTCTCATTGCAACATATTTACCAAATTCATCTTGCCTCCATAAGTAGACAGTATTCCTTATTTCTGTTTAAAGTTACATAAAACTTCCTTCACACCAGTTATGGGCACCTTGGCAAGTCTTTTCAGGAATTTAACATATCACTCCAAATGTCTCAAAAACCTGTGATTCAGAGACACAAAAGCTACAATGAGGAAATACCTCATTATCAGCTAATATGCATGTCTTTGAATCAGCCTATGATTTCCACAAGAGCAAACAGCCCCCTTTCTGCCATCCATGCTGTAATCATTGCTGGTGGTTGATGCATCATGTGAACACAAGCACCTCCCTCTTTAATTTCCCCTGACACACACATACACACATGCAAACACACACATACAAACACATGGACATGGAAACAATGCCATATGTCTTACCCGTCCCTGAGTTTACAGAACATCCCCCAATTTGTCACTGTCCCTCAGATGGCTACAGTCATTCCATTCTTCTTATAGATCAATAAATACAACCGAACGCAAGGCCTGCTGATTTATTAACTTTTTAAATGGATTAGACTAATATGTAGAAAGATTCCCCTGATGTCATCTAGTGTTCCCCTCACTTTATCTGCAAGTCTTGAGTATGTCCCTCCTTACTTTACTAACCACTACAGTCAGTCAGTCAGTAATGGCAAACATTATACTTTTATACTTTTTGTGTTCCTAATATGTTTTGTGCTGCAAAACCTGAGTTCTGTTAACTTTTCAAGTGGATTAGAGTAAGATCAAAGAGTGTCCTTGTTGGATAGTGTTCCTCTCTGATATGTTTTTCATACTGCAAAACACCTGTTACTCCATTAACTGTTGATGTGACTTAGGTTAATAGGTTAATGTTTAAATGTCCATGGTGTCTAGTGCTCCCCTCCATATTGCTGGAATTGCTCATTGGTCAAGGGGAATTTAGATGTATGGCATTCACACCTTAACCTGTAAGTGCCCATGCTCGCACACACAAATTCACCCCCACACATTCACACATTCATGTACGCACACATGGGCACAGACACACATTCACACCTACACACACACACACACACACACACACACACACACACACACACACACACACACGCACACACACATGCGCACGCACACACACACACACACACACACACACACACACACACACACACACACACACACACACACACACATACACATTCACATGCACTACCATCAGTCAGTTCCATGATTGCTGCAATATGCATGACAAGTTCAATCATGCAGTCACAGCTATATAGTTTATGCAATAATTTCATAAATATTTCAAATATGCTCTCATTTAAGGATGACTTGGATATCTCAGGCTCACCATTTCCATATCCACTGGATAAGTTACATTCTAAATTAAGCAAAAGCCATTTTATTTCTTTCTTAAGTCTTATAAGAACTGCATTATATCTGTTCTATGTGTTACTGAATTTCATTAGGGTTGTGATTTTGCTACCTGTTCCAGAATAATAATTGTTGTGCCCTTGTAACTGCAAACCCAAGTGTAACTCCTCAAGAAGTAAGTAAAGGTAACATGTGCAGCAATTTGACTTCAAGTATTTATTAGTAATATACAGTGTAATGTTATATTTTGCAAATATGTAACCCAGTGGTAATGAGGATGACTTGTTATTAAGAGTTAGCTCCTGTTTCAGAAAGCAATCGAATTCAGACAAAAAATATAAACATACTGTGTATCAGAGAAAAAGAAAATCTTGTGCTGATCAGGATGGCAGATCAATAAAACATTGACAGAAAATGGTGTCTATACGCCAACTAAGCATTTAGACTAGAAAATGAATTTAGTTGTGCAATTTTTGAACAGAACAAACTAACATTGATGATAAGATAATATGATAGTTAATCATTTCAAAGGCAACAACTATTAAAATTATTTATCAGAGAAACTCATTAGTGGTTGAACACTGCCCCTATTAAAAATATATATTGCATAATCTACACTTCTATTTAAAAAATACTATATGAAGCAATTTTCATAAGAACTGTAAGTGCATAAATAGCACAATAGCAACTTTCTTCATTAAAGAGATTTTAAAGAAAATAGAGTGATTTTTCTGAACTAATGATTTGTATAAAAGCCAGTCAAAGACATTCTCACACAAATGTACAAAATACTGGACTGGCTAGGGCAGGAACATCCACACCATAAAGAAATATCCATGTTTTTGAACATGAATCCACATTTGGAGTGGTTTAGCATGTTGGGTATATTAAAGCTTTGGATGCTATTTTGTCTGGATATCTTCATCTGAGAAAATGGAAATATATAATATAGATAATAACACTCCAAACCGAGAAATAATGTCGGTGTCGATAACTACATTACAGCAACAAAGCATTAAGACTGTTGGATTCTTTCTGAACTGGAAAATGGCAAATGCTAATGAAATGTTGCAAGCAAACACATATTTCTATCGATAAATAGAGTGTTTCTTAAGAAGGAGACTGATAAAGATGCGCAAGCAGGCTTTACACCTGCCACACCCGAAAGTTCCTCATCTCCTGGCAAAAACGTCTTTTCGAACCATATGCATATCTCTACATATGAGTTGTTTCAGGTTAGGTTTATTCTTAAAACAAAATCGAGGACTGTCACCCGCTATATGTTTAACTTATTTGTCTGCTGACAATATCTTCCAGTTACTCTTAATTATGTCACATATCTGTTTAGCGTCTTGACTATAGGTAAGCAAAACACCTCAATGGGTGGATGTGGGTCTTTGACAAGATTTTTTAATT
>NC_056747.1:1155362575-1155400075 GCF_019279795.1 Protopterus annectens | reverse complement strand
TTAGAGGGAACATTAACCAGTGTAACATCCAGTGCAGTATCAATTGTCAAGAACCAAAGATTTAGTCATGCCTCTAATGGGAGAATATTGAGAGAGTGAAGAAAACCGAAAAGGAATAGGCATATCTAGACATGGACAGTAATACGGTTCTCTGAGAAGTTAAAAAAAATTATTTTTGGATTGGTGCCTGTCATTTTTATCTTTATTTTTATTTATCCTTTGTTGACTGGGTTAGTCCCACTAGGTTAGTGGCCTCTTTTCAGGGGAGACCTGAAGTGGTATTTATACTGCTGGGTAAAATTTGTCAAAACACAGAAGAACTTCCTATAGGTTCATAGGTTTTACTAGGCTAATGACCACAAAGGCCTTTTTAAGTCTAGCCATGCATCTCAAATCTCTGACAAGTTCTGATACCCTTGATAAGTGTAAGCATGGGCCTAAGAGATGAATCATTTACACTTTACTAGTGTCCATTAGACACATAGGTGCCAAACCAGGGATGAATTTATGGTTTTCCATCCAATTGTCCAAGTTGCACTTGAATTGGATTAGGAAGGAACTCTGCTTCACATGGATGGAGAGCCTGTTCCATAGACGCTGTAGTCTCTGGTATACATACCTATCTCTCCAGCAGGTCCTATTTATATCACAGGCAAGGTTTAAGTCTTTAGAATGGGGAATTCTGGTGCTGTTTGTTTTGTGGATATGCAAGATGTCCATCCGAGTGGGGTCTGACAATGCTGTGTATGCCAGGCATAGATATCCTATCAAAAGTCTGTAAGAGACAGAATACAGGAATAAGACCTTGAGGCGGTCTGTATAAGACATTTTACTTACACCCTGTATTCTTTTAGTGAGACACCTCTGTGGATTTTCCAATTGTTGGATATGCCTGGTTAGGTACATACTAAAGGGGGCATTGTACTCAATGATAGGTCTGATGAATGCCGAATAAAGTGGAACAATGACTTCCCTGGACATAGATGACATACCTTTGACAGATAACATTCCCTACTCATTAAAGCAGAAAGACTGTGTGTGTGTGTGTGTGTGTGTGTGTGTGTGTGTGTGTGTGTGTGTGTGTGTGTGTGTGTGTGTGTTTGTGAACATACATTATCCAGTTGTGAAACTGTAATAATAGCAGTTATTATTGTTATTGTTCATAGGTGTGTGTGTGTGTGTGTGTGTGTGTGTGTGTGTGCATGTGTGTGTGTGTGTGTGTGTGTGTGTGTGTGTGTGTGTGTGTGTGTGTGTGTGTGTGTGTGTGTGACAGAGAGAATGAAAGAGAGAGATGGATGGAAAGAGAGAGAGAGGCTCCTAAAGCCTAAAGGAAGAGGCCTAAGGGAAACAGCAGCATGGAGGAGGAGAGAAATGCAATGGAGAGCCCACAGATGGAAAGTGGGAATTTGAAGCAAATTTTCTTCCAAATGGAGTTTCAGATAAAGACTGCTGTGTGGTGGATGATACAAATGAGCAATATTTAGCTGCCTCAGAGGAGAAAGAAGTATGCAAGCCCATTAGAGTGACACAGATAACAGGACTAGTATCAAGAGGGCTTTAAGGATGATGTTCTGTTGAAAATAATTGAGCAGGATGATCCAGGTCAAAACTCTGCTGCTTCATGGGATGAGATGGCAGATAACCTTTTGGAAATGTTGTGGATGGTAATGTGGAGAAAGAGCTCACAGCAGAAAATGCAGCAGTTAAAACTCACACAGCAGTGACAGCAGGCAAAAAAGAAGAGCAGCAAAAAACAACTGCAAATAGAACTGTTTTTAAAAAGAAGAGCAGAGAAGGGCCGCTGTGAGAATAAGAGGAATGAGACAGCAATAGACAGATATTGTGTATGGGACAATATGGTAACTGTTCTGGGATTTAAAGCTCAAGAAATTCAGTCTTTTATACATATAGAGAAAGATATGTTTTCTGACTTAACATAAAAAACTGAGAGACTGATGATTAAATTTCCAGAACTGTGTAACAAAAAGAAACAAATTTATAAATGTAACAATTATTTTTTTCTGGTAATTATTTAAAAATGTTACTTTGCATTTAGAAAATGTTATTTTGCAGTTTAGAATTGATGAACTGAAAAAAGATGCTAAAAAATACATGCAGGGTTTGCGTGAAACTATTGATAATACTACGAAAGTCAGAAATGAGAGAAACTTACAGAATGGTGGGTGGAGTTTGGAAGCTGTTTTGAAATGTGAATAAAAACATGGTGAAACACTTATCAAGTGTTATTTTAGTGGCTGATTATAGAGGGATATTGAGATATTCTTCTCAAAATTCTTTTCATTTTTCAAATACGTTTGAATGAATTCCATACTATTTATACATAACATCTTAAATAACTATGTATTTACATTAGCCTGACACTATAACAGATTTGAATGTATACAGTTACTTATGTCCAATCCATTATCAGAGTGACTGATCAATTATTGTATATTATACAGCGACCCCCCATTAATATTCCGAAACATGCACGCTGATTGGTCAGTGTGCACATTGTAAATCAGACTTATACTAATGGAATAAGGTCTGGTCGCTTGGACTTTTTCGATTAGTATAAGTTTTTTTTACAGCAATGGAGAATGCAAGATCTCCGTTCCTTTTTAGACACTGTCTCGTTACATTAAAGGAGTTTAACATAGCGAGGCAGCTTTAAAAAAGGTAACAGAGATTTTCCTTTCTCCATTGCTTTTTTTAAAGCTGTCTCGCTATGTTAAACTCCTTTAACATACCGAGACACTTCGTAAAAAGCAATGGAGATCTTGCTTTCTCCGTTGCTTCCACCCACAGCTCTGATGTACTGCGTAAGCATACACATGCGCAGTACATCAGAACTGCCGCAGAATACCAGACAGCTGCAGAAAGGCAGCAAGGAGGCATTATACAATGCCATTATTTAAGAAAAGTAAGTATTTTTTTTCTTAAATAATGTCATTGTATAATAGCAATAACCCACTTCTGGGTGTGGGTAATGCTGGATTTACCCACGGTTGGTGTGGTTTGGTCATGAGGGCGAAGCCCGAGTGGCCAAACAAAGACAACCGTGGGTAAATCCAGCATTACCCACACCCAGGCATGGGTTATTGCTATAGTGTCAATCAAAGATAAAACTTTTCCCCAAGGGTTGTTGATAAATGGCTTTGGATAAATTCTTAGTTCTTTAATTTTAATTTCCAATAATGTTGTGGTCTTCAGCAGGCTGTAGAAGTCTTCCAAAGTTGATATTGTTGGGGGGCGGAGCCTAGATGGCCAACTGTTAGCAGCATCTTTTTAGAGCTCCATAAAACTATACTAGAATACAGGAAAAATACATTTTATCAAATAGAAGCAGTATAATTTTATTAAGGAACTTTCAAACTTCGTCTATATCAAATTTGAAGAAATTTTGTTGAGATTTTCCTGTCAAATAAAACTGGAGATTACTTCAACTATATGGACATGGCCAGCTCAAAGAACTCACACTCAGAATCTACACTGAAGAAGGAGATCCAACTGATGTCTTCAGTGCTACATGAAATGTCTTTGGAAATGGATAGATTTACAGAAAACTTGGAATACCTTAAAGAAAACTGCCAAAAACAAACTGATGTTTTAAAAGAAATACTTCAACAACAAAATAAAATTCATGACATGGAAACCACTGAATGACATTGATGGTAGACTAAAAGAAGATGAAAATCAAATTGAATTCTTATTACATCAGAATACCTGGTTAACCACTAAAATGGATGACTTAGAAAATAGAGAACAAAGAACCAACATAAGAATCTTTGGTCTCCCAGAGAAATCTGAAGGTGAAGACATCATTACTTTTCCAAATTCCTGGCTGCCAGAAGTACTAGACTTAAAGGAGGGACTATCATATGGTATAGAAAGAGCTCACAAAGCTATAGGAAAACCACAGCCCTCTTCATCTAAAGCTTCCCCAAGATCAATTGTCATTACATTTCTGTCATACTTGGATAAAGAACTTGTATTAAAATCAGCCTGGAGGAAAAGTCCCTTAATATACAAAAAAAGCCAGATAAGGTTTGATAATGACTATTCTGCAAGAGTACTGGAATTAAAGAAAACAACCTGGCCATTGGTAAAGCTCCTTAAACAAAACAAAATAAAATCACAGTTGGTCTATCCTGCTAAAATCAGAATTTTCCACTCCATCGACATAAGGACTTTCAATAACCTTGAAGAAGCAACATCATTTATTAAGAACAACAACATCATTACAATTCCCGAAGAAATGGACTGGTCAACAACCTCATTCTTAAAAAGATTCTGGAAAAAAATACATGGACTGATGTGAGGAAAAAGAAACAAAAAAATGGATCTTAAAACCACAGCTACTCACATGTCTCTCAAAGATTCAACTAAAATATAAACTACATGTTCAGGAAACTAACAAGTATGTATTTAATTTATTTATTTGAGCATAATTTTTCCAAGATTTCTTTCTCTCTCTATTCTTCATCAAAGTATTTTAACAAAGGTTAATAGACTCATGATACTGAAATAAGTTATTGAATTCATAGTGAGAGTTAGTTAATTAACATTACACCAACAATGTTAATAAGAATTCAGATAACTAACTTAAAATAGAGTATTTAGTAACTTAGAATAACATGTTTAAATGATCCTTTTGCAAACTGTGACTGGTTAATATGTTTACTTATGTCAATAACTTAGAAACATATAACTTAGGAACATATAGAGTTTTCCTAGTCATGGCTTGCTTATGTTATTAAGTTAAATAACACTTATTAAAATAAGTAAACTAATAGCTTCTCTGCTTTAGTAAAATGTATTTATGTGAAAATATGAACAGACTAAGACGCCACAGTTAAAACAACTACTTGTTTAGAATGTAAGCGTGCATTCAAACACGTTTTCTTTCAAAATAAAAGAAACAAACACCTTTCATACACATACAACTTATATTCATACTCTAGAATGCAGAATATACAGCATTGTGGAAGGTGCGAGAATTACTTTGTGTCAGTGGAACTTAGCTTTAATTAAATCACATACCAGTTGCGTCTTGGCGACCCTAGATAATCCATTGCAGTGTGATTCGCATAGAGAGGGAGATGCTAACTATCTCTGTACTTGTAATCCTGACCAGTTTAAGTTGCATTCTGAGTTTCTGACTAAAAGGGGAAGTAATAAACACTATCAGAAAGACAGAGAAACGCGTACTAACGTACGCTTGTACTTCCCCTTTCTTCTCTCGCACTTCCTAGTTAGTCAGGGTGTGATTAAAGTGGTAAATCCCTTATGATTCATAATTATTTGTTGTACACTAGAAATAAGATATGCCACTTGAAAAGACAGTGAGATGTATATCATCTTACGCAAGTACTTTCCACATTCCGTTTCACACTTCCTGGTTAAACCAAACGATGTTTATAGTGGTACAGGTCTCTTCTCATGGATTAATAACTGCTAAAACTTAAAGAAAGAATAAGACCATAAGTACTTTAAATAAATGTATATTTGAGAATATAATATGACATAATAGATTACCAAAAATGGGCAGTCATATAAAATAGACTGTATTATGTTTGATTTCATTTCTTTAACCTTTGTCTAATATTAGCTACAAAAAATGTAGGTCATAGAGGCAATCTCAATATATTTTAGTCTGCTGCCTTGGCTTTTGCCTACGCTAAGATTTCCTAGATACTGATCCTTTAATACAGGCTAAATAAGGAATCAGAAAGAATGTATTTGTTTAACAGGATTTAAATATATCTGTTTATTTATTTGTTTGGTTGATAACAAGTTCAGTGAATTGGTACAAGTCTCTGATCCTTTTGGCAACTACTGGGCTAATGGCACAATTAATAGATGCAATAGTTAACTAACACATTTCTGTGTTGAATATGTACATTGCTCAGTGTAATTTCTATGCATGAGAACATACATATGCATCTGACATCATTTACTTGGTTTTAACAAAAGTATTCTTGAAACTTTATTGCAGTGTATTTTGACTGTATTATTTTCTAATTATTTTGAATTTGATTAATTAGTGTCTCACTGGAATGAGCTTTGAGCAGTGTTGTCTGTGTGAATTGTTTTATTTAAATGTTTATTCTGCCAATTGCCATAAATCCCTTTTACATACGGTCTGAAAACTTCAGTTTATCAGTTCATATCCTCAAGATTCTACATGTACTACCAAACTGAACCCTGTCACTTACAATGACATTTATGTTTCATAATCTCTTTTTTTTCCACAGTTTCTGATTATATTGTACTAACTTTGTTGATGATTGCTGAGATATAACTTCTCTGACAATCATAGAGCATTATTTACATTTAACTGTATGGCTTCAGATTCACAATTATCTTTAAACAATTTTAAAAGTGAAAGATGATTACCTCTGAATTTATTGGGAAATACTGTTTAAAGTAAATAAGAAGAGGCTAGTCTAGTAATTTGGCATATAATGCCACTGTTTTAAAAGAGAACAGGAACATTTTTAATGTTAAATCTTGTATCACAAGATGCTCACGACATTCTTATATTAATAAGTAAAAATAAAGAATGGAGGGAGAGAAAAAAAATCTCAAAGTTGATGGAGTCATTCTCTTTAATTGGAAATTATCTAATAGTATAGTAGAATAAATTTGTAAATAGATTGTTGGAATGGGGGAAAAGAATAAATAAAATACTCAGATATCCCTTCTAGACAAATATTTTGGCATTTGTTATAGATTTGTTATGCTCTAAAAGTTCATCTTTGAATATAATAAAGCAAAGAAGAGTATATTATTGTATACATATTAACAGTTAATGCTCTGACAGTGATTTTTAACACTATAGACTCATGTGATCACTACTAATAGAGACCTGTAGTAATCTGTCTAAGCCAGAGAACTTGTCAAGAAGCAGCCCATATTCTGCTTTAAAGGAAAAACATAAAAGTGTGTGGTTATAATGTTTTTATATTAACTATGAAAGTTCAATGTCTAAGGCTCAGAACATAAAAGCTTGATTAAAGCAAATAGATTACAGTTCACAGACAAGATGTAACCTGCCAGTTTTATCAACAGAATCTAATGAACTGTTTTATCTTAGTTTATGACTGTTATTAAGCCTTTTTTGGAAATGGTAAATAATATACCCTGGATACAGGAAATATAGTTCAAAATTGATTTCTGAATAAGCTCATAGAGCTGTTATATTTAATCACAAAAGTAATTTATTAAATGCTTTTTAATGACACTGGTCTGTATAGAAGCTTTACAAGTAATGGTTTTGTGAACATGCACATACTCAAATGTGTCATTGATCAATATAGTTGTTTGAGCTTGGGGTGATTTAATTGCAATCTCCAGACTAACTTTTAATGAAGTCTCTAACTTCTTTTTAAAGTTTGGTTCACTTTTAGTAATGAGGGTTAATCTGACTGAACATCTTAGTTCTCTCAGATTGGGAATGGTTTTCATTTTATGTTTGTTAAAAGACGGTTTTAATTATTTGTTTATACACATGTTTAAGATTTATTACTGTACACTTGTTTGTTTTCCTTTTTGGCCTCCTTTAGATTCTAAATTATACAAATCAAAAGGAACTAAGAATCATTTCATTAGAATTAATAAAGATATGGAAGGTACACAGCAAAAAAAAAAAAAAAAGAAAAAACAACAAAATAGCTTGTCATTATTTCAATCAAAACTTTTCAATAATAAATTAACTAAATGGATTTAATACTACTCTCATTAAATGTGAATGGTTTGAATAACCCAAGGAAAAGATCCAACTTACTTAAATACTTAAAAGTAAATAAAGCCCAAGTGGTATTATTACAGGAAACCCACTTCAAAGCTAATGATAACTTCACTTGGAATCCAAATGACTTTATAAAACTTTCTAACTTATCAAACAGTAAGAAAAATAGATGAGTTTTAATATTGTGGAAGAAAAATATTACCAATCCTCAAGTACTATATAATTATGAAGACAAGGATGGTCTTCTCTCAATAGTAATAATAATATATTGTAATATATAAGTTATATAGTAATATATATATTACTATATATATATATTACTATATTATATAATATAGTAATATATAAGATATAGTAATAGAATTTGGACTTTGGTGAACTTGTATTGGTTCCCAGGTTTAGGAGTAGGAACAATTAAAAATAGAACTTATTAATAGGACTTCAAAAGGCAATTTAATTGTGGGAGGGGATTTTAATTGTATATTAAATAGGAGACCACAAATAAAAAACCTTTCTTTATTACTTCTTCAGGGAGAATTCTTAGAAAATGGATAGATAATTTGCAGTTAATAGACTCATTTAGTTTTAAAAATGAAAATTCATTACTATTTTCTCACAGTGATTATAGATTCAATACCCAAACAAGAATTGATAATATATATATATATATCCCAATATTTAAAAATGAAAATATCACACTCTTCTATAATCCCCTGCTCCCTATTGACCATAACTCACTTATCCTTAAATTTCAAATGGATTTTAAAAGACTGACATTTACCAAAAGAATTTCAGAAAATTTTACTAGATTAAAAGAGTTTAAGTCTTGGTTAGATTTGGAAATAAAATACTTTTTAGATGCAAATAATACTGGTGACATAAATATAGTTATTTTATGGGATTCACTAAAGGCATACCATTATGGTAAAACTATTTCCTGGTGTAACAATAAAGCAAAAGAATGGGAGTCAGAACTAGTTAATATTCAGAAACAAATTATAGAAACTAACTTAAAGGATGTAGAGGATACAGCTGCAAAAAAAAGAAAGAAATTGGGGAATTAAATATGAAATACAATGATATCTTAATGCATAAAACCAATTTGGCATTGGAAAAATTAAAATTAAATTCTTATTCTGTCTCCCCCAAATATATGCCTAATCTAGCAATGAGATTAAAAAGACATTCCAATGGAAACAATATTACAAATATAATTTATGAAGGGGAAAACAAGAAAAATGTATCAGGTATAAGTGACATATTAGAAGCCTTCAAATTACACTTTACAAAACATTACAATATCAATGATTCTTATAATAATACAAACATGTGCCTAGATTATGCAAATTTAAATAAAATCCCAGAGACCCTAAGTATAAACATCCAAAAACAAATCACGCTCAAAGAAATTAAAGAAAAAATTAAAGAAGGCAAAAAATAATAAAGCACCAGGCATAGATGGAATTATTATAGAAATCTACAAATTATTTCCAACATCTGTTTTAACAATACTACAGACAGCACTAAATGAAACATATTCACAGGTCATTATTCCACCTTCTTGGAGATATTCACTGATTATACCTATTTTAAAGGAAAACAAAAATCCCAGCTTATGTAGCTCATATAGAACGATCTCAGTCCTTAATAATGACTACAAAATCCTTATGTCTATTCTGGTCAATAGAATCAAAAAATCTCTAACTCAACTCATTAGTGAGGATCAAATGGGGTTTATACATAATCGACACACCCATGATAATATACAAAGAATGTTAACCACTATAGATATTTTAAAAAGAGACAAAGCTGAAGCCCTAATAGTCACATTAGATATTGAAAAAGCATTTGACTCATTAAATTGGAACTACCTTTTCAATATATTACAAATTTATTTTTTCCCCTCACAATTCACTACTTTAATAAAAAATATATACAAAGACAATTTGGCATATTTAAAATTAGGCCCATTCACATCAGAAGCAATTTAAATTACTAAAGGTATGAAACAAGGATGCCCCATGTCACCAGTGTTGTTTTGCATTAGCAAGTGAACTTTTTTCCTCTGCAATTCGTTTTAACCCCAACATTAAATGTATTGACATTTTTAATCAATTTAACTCAAAAATAATGCTCTTTGCTGATGATATTCTACTCACCTTATCAAATTCAGATGTCACTATGTGAATTAAATTCATTAGCTGAAAAATTTAATCATATATTGGGTTTAAAAAGTAATGCTTCTAAATCAAATCATATATTGTTAAATAATAAAAATAATTCTAATACCAACACAAATCAAATACTTGGGAAACAAGTTTCCTCTTTTAAATATTTAGGGATTGTTTTATGTGAGAATTTAGAATTAATTCTATCTACAAATTATAATAATATTCTGAATACCCTTAAATTTCTAATAAGAAAATGGAATAAATTGTACTTAACATTTGAAGATAGATTGCAGCTAATAAAGATGGTACTTCTCCCAAAGGTAAACTACATTGCACTAGCTATTCCTATAATCCCTAGTAAAAAAAGTTTTAAATGAATTAAATAGAATGTTTATAAATTTCCTTTGGTACCCAAAAAAAACAGGATAGCTTTTCTAAATCATATTAGGCCTTGGGAAATGGGAGGCATAAACTTCCTGGATTTAGAATCTTATATTAAAGCATCCATTTTCAAAACAGTGTTAAGTTGGATAGATCCAAAAATTTCTTCTGCATGGAAAACAATACATACTATTATTTTCCAAGAAGAAAGTAAATTTGCAAAAAAATATACAGAACAGTAAACTCTGGCATATTATTTGTATTAACCTGCAATATAATTCCACCAAACCTACTAATGTAAATTATATAAATAACATATACAACACTTTTCAGAGCTTTGTAAACAATAATATTGACATCAAATTATGGCTTCAGCTAGTAACTCCCTTTAAAATGAAAAAAAAAAGTTTTCAATAATATTTCCATAAATACTCAACTCATGGAGAGGAAACAATTTCACGTGCTGGTACCAATGTATGGAAAATCTGACAGTCATGGTTGTAAATCAAATAATCACCACATTTAATATATCAAACAATGACTGGTTAGCTCTTAATAGCCTAATACCTTTTGCACAAGATCTATGTAGAACAATAAGTAATTTTTCATTTAAATCCATGCCTAAATTTATATTCTGTTTATATGAAGTAATATATAGAGACTTTAATTGGACAAATTTAATTTCAAAGTTATATAAAATTATCATTAATTATAAAATAAAATATAACCAGAATTTCTGGAATTTTGTCATCAAAGATTATCCATTATTGTTACTAAATGGGACCAAAGTAGATATATTACATTCTATTAAGTTAACTTCAAATGTACAAAGCTGGAAAATCTTTGCATGGAAGTGCCTACATAAAGCCTTTTATACTCCTAATAAAATAGCTAGATTTAACAATTCTAATGATATATTATGCTGGAGGTGTTCTTTAAAATGTAATGCTAACTGGTCCCATATTATGTACGAGTGTTCACATATAAAGAAATTTTGGGAGGATATAGGTGAATTTTTGCAAGCCATTTTCACTTATTCTTTTTTTTTGTCACAGTCATTGATTTTCATGAATGTAAATAAAACCTTCATTATGAAAAGGAAAGATCTATATCTTCTTTGGACTTTAATGGCAGTTTAAAAAAAAGTATCACAAGGAAATGGAATTCCTCTGTCATCCCATCATTTGAAGATTTTCTAACCCTATTGAAAGAAGTAGCACTATTGGAAATCAAAGTCAAGGAAATGAGAATCTTTCCTAGGAAATGGATCAGTAATCCTTGGGAAAAGTTCTCTCCCTAATTGAGACATTTAAAATGGTCGCAATTTTACCTTCATAAAAAGAAAGAAAGCAAAAAGTCAACTCTTAATTGTTTGTCTTAATCTTTGATAAAAAGTATATTTTTGTCTGTGTAACTATGCTTGTAATCCTTTTATCTTCATTTGATTTGAGGCCACTGTACATTATGTAAATAGTTGATTTACCTTTTTATTGTTTGATTTGTAAAAGTTATTAATTGTTGTTTTAAAAAAATTTGAATGCAATTATTTGAAAAAAAAAACAAAGTTGATATTGTGTTTGTATTCCATCTTTTTGTTATATACTTCCTTGAAACTGCAAGTATAGTCCATACTAGATAAATGTTTGACCTATTCAAATGAAGACCTTCGTTCACATTTAATAATACAAGTTCTTTAGTTAAATAAAATTATTTATTAAATAAAGCTAGTAGAAAGTTATTAATACAATTCCAAAATGGCTTAATTTTAACACATTCAAAGAAAATGTGGTTCCAATTTGCATTGTGTACTTGCTCATATCTCCAACATATTCCTTTTTATGGAAGAACTAATTTTACTGATTCTATCTGGGGTTAAGAATGCTCTCTGCAAGCATTTCAAGTTAAACACTTTCCAGTATTGTGTAAAAGATGTATATTTTATTGATAATAAGATATTTGTTCTAATAGCTTCAGTTAACTGCATTGAGTGTCCTTTTGTTATATTTTTCCAATATGAGGTTTTGGGTGTTGTTCTATAGTTTACCAATATTTTGTAAAATTTTGAAATACTGTTTCCCATGTCAAAGTCATTATATATGATTTCATATATGTAATTCATAAATTTAGGTATTTCTTTAAATGAAGAATTGTTAATTATTCTACTTAAATCTTGCAAATATGCATAATACCCAGTATAGTTAGCCAGTCCTGTTGAGGAATTTTGTATTTTTTTATTACTTGCATATTTAAAACTTTTAGTTCTTTGCTACATTGGGAAAACAAACAAATCCTTTCTGTTCCTAGGAATTGATAGTTTCTCTATATATTTTATGTGGAAAGTTCTTTGTGACTATTAATGGTGTTAAAAGATCAAACCAGATTTTTAAATCTATATTTGCATTTAATAATTTTCCTAAATGAGTCAATGTAATAATTAATCATATGAGTTTTAGTGGGTTTAGTTATTAATTTTTTTTATTTTATGTTACATTTGTTGACTGGGCTGGTCCAACTGGATCTGAGTCCATTTTCATTGGAGGCCTGGGGAGAAAAGCTCCAAAATACATACATTGATAAAGAGAACTTACACTTTAGTTAATGAGCATTTACAGCTATATTGCAATAAGTTATACAGTTATATTGCAATAAGTTATATTGCATACTAATACATAATATAGCAAATTGTTTTTATCAGTTATTTGAATTTTTTTGTAAATCAAATTCATTTATTTATATCACAGTTATAAATTCTTTCCAATTTGTAGATTAATTTGGACTTATCCAATCTGAGATTGTTTTAGATTGTTTTAGATATTGATGCTCAAGGAGTGGAATGAGGAAGTACAGGAGAGTATACAGAGAAAAAGGTTGGCAAAGAAGAAGTGGGATTGTCAGAGAGATGAAGAAAGTAGACAGGAGTATAAGGAGATGAGGTGCATGGCAATGAGAGAGGTGGCAAAGGCTAAGGATAAGACGTATGAAGAGCTGTATGAAAGGTTGGACACTAAGGAGGGAGAAAAGTACCTGTAACAATTGGCTAGACAGAGGGACCGAGCTAGTAAAGATGTGCAGCAGGTAAGGGTGATAAACGATAATGGGGGAAACATACTCACAAGTGAGGAGAGAGTGTTGAGCAGATGGAAAGAGTACTTTGAGTGGCTGATGAATGAAGAAAATGAGAGGGAGAGAAGGTGGGATGATGTGCAGATAGTGAATCATGATGTGCAGTGGACTAGCAAGGAGGAAGTAAGGATAGCTATGAAGAAGATGAAGAATGGAAAGGCTGTTGGTCCAGATGACATACCTGTGGAAGCATGGAGGTGTTTAGGTGAAAGGGCAGTGGGGTTTTTAACTAGATTGTTTAATGAAATCTTGGAAAGTGAGAGGATGCCTGAGGAATAGAGAAAAAGTGTTTTGGTACTGATTTTTAAGAATAAGGGTGATGTGCAGAGCTGTAGTAACTACAGTGGGATTAAATTGATCAGTCACAGCATGAAGTTATGGGAAAGAGTAGTGGAAGCTAGGTTAAGAAAGGAGGTGATGATTAGTTATCAGCAGTATGTTTTCATGCCAGGAAAGAGCACTACAGATGCGATGTTTGCTCTGAGAGTGTTGATGGAGAAGTACAGAGAAGGTCAGAAGGAGTTGCATTGTGTCTTTGTGGACTTAGAGAAAGCATATGACAGGGTGCCTAGAGAGGAGTTGTGGTATTGTATGAGGAAGTTGGGAGTATCAGAGAAGTATGTAAGAGTGGTACAGGATATATATGAGGGTAGTGTGACAGCAGTGAGGTCTGAGGTGGGAGTGATGGATGCATTTAAGGTTGAGGTGGGATTACATCATGGATCAGCTCTGAGCCCTTTCTTATTTGCAATGGTGATGGACAGGTTGACAGATGAGATCAGACAGGAGTCCCTATGGACTATGATCTTTGCAGATGACATTGTGATCTGTAGTGTGAGTAGGGAACAGGGGGAGGAGACCCTGGAGAGGTGGAAATATGCTCTAGAGAGAAGAGGAATGATGGTCAGCAGGACTAAGACAGAATATATGTGTGTGTGAATGAAAAGGAGGATAGAGGAATGGTGAGGATGCAGGGAGTAGAGGTGGTGAAGGTGGACACTTGGGATCAACAGTTCAGAGTAATGGTGAGTGTGGAAGAGAGGTGAAGACGAGAGTACAGGCAGGGTGGAGCGAGAGGAGAAGAGTGTCAGGAGTGATTTGTGACAGACGAATACCAGTAAGAGTGAAAGGGAAGGTCTACAAGAGGGTAGTGAGACCAGCTCTGTTATATGGGTTGGAGATAGTGGCATTGACAAAAAGGCAGGAGTCATAGCTGGATGTGGCAGAGTTAAAGGTGTTAAGATTTACACTGGGTGTGACGAGGGTGGACAGGATTAGGAATAAGTATATTAGAGGGTCAGCCCAGGTTGAAAGATTTGGAGACAAAGCCAGAAAGGCAAGATTATATTGGTTTGGACATGTGCTGAGGAGGGATGCAGAGTATATTGGGAAAAAGATGTTAAGGGTGAAGCTGCCAGGTATTAGGAAAAGAGGAAGGCCTAAGATAAGGTTTATGGATGTGGTGAGAGAGGACATGCAGGTGGTTAGTGTGACAGAGCAAGATGCAGAGGACAGGAAGAAATCAAAACAGATGATCTGCTGTCGTGACCCCTAACAGGAGCAGCTGAAAGAAGAAGAAGAAGATATATGTTTGTATATCAGGAAAGTTTAATCCTCCCTGTTTCCATGGTCTGATATGATGTATTAAAGCTATTCTGTTTCTTTTGGGAAACTATAATTTTATTAGGCATGAATTTATTTCATTAATTATATTCCTTTCTGGTAACAATTGTTTTGCCAAGGCTATATATAAGATCTTGGGCAGTAAAACCATTTTTATTAACTGTACTCTACCTTCAAATGTTAATATTATTTTGTTCCATTTTTCCACAGAGATTTTTTTTGTATTGATTATATTATTGTAGTTTTTTGAGACTAATTCATTATTATCCTTGCATAACTCAATTCCTAGATATTTTAAGGTAGAATTTTGTTTGTTTGTGATTCCCCCTTAGTCTGCAGCTCTTTTTTTATTTAAAAATAAAAAAATGAATTTTGATTTATTGAAATGGAGTCCTGAAGCCATGTGAAATGTGTCAATTAAGATATCTAATTCTTCTAATGTCTCTTTTGTATTAGATAATGTTAGTAATATGTCATCAGCAAATAGCATTACTTTAGAATTGTATTGTTCATAAACATCTATTCCTTTGATTTTATACTGTTATGAATTGAATCTGTCAATATTTCAATAGCTAGAGCGAATAGAATCAGTGACATGGGACATCCTTGTTTAGTGCCTTTTGTTATATGCATAGCTTCAGAGGTAAAAGGACCTAACTTGACATACACTCAATTATTTGTATATATATTCTTTAGGAGATGAACAAAGAATGCAGGAAATTCAAATACAATTAAGACTTTGAATAAATAGTCCCAATGTAGGGAATCAAAGGCTTTCTCTATATCTAAGCCAATTATGAGTGTTTCTTTATTTTCTTTATTAACATAATCTATAAGAGAAATTATCCTTTTAATATTGTCATGTATGTGTCTGTGATATATAAATCCAGTTTGATCATTATTTATTGTTTTGGATAGTGGTATTTTCATTCTGTTAGTTAATATTGTCATAAATATCGTATAGTCATTATTTAATAATGATATAGGTCTACCCGAGGTACAGAGGTTTGGGGATTTGTTTTCCTTTAGGATTGGTGTGATTAAGGAATATGTCCAAGAAGGTGGTTTCAAAGCTTGTGACTGAATTTCTAGTAGAGTTTTATGGAATAGGGATAGTATCTTTGAAGGAAAACATTTATATATTTCCATAATTATGCCATATATACCTGGAGCTTTATTTTTATCTTCTTTTATTATATCTGTAATTTCTTTGTTGGATATGGGTGCTTGCAGATCTAGTTTTAATTTTTCTGGTATTTTTTATATTAAAATTTTTTCATCTAGATTTAACTGATCGATATGCATTTTTTCTTTTTTGTCAATGTTCCATATAGTGATTTCTATAGGTATCAAGAATGTCACCTATATCCAAGATATTTTTCCCTTTATTTTCATGGAAGATACTCTTAATGTTATTAGCTTTTGATTGTATTTTGGTTCTTGTGGATAAATTATGTAGATATTTGGGAGAAGTGACAAAGGTATTACTTTTTAGTTTTTTTAAAGCTAAACTAGTTTTATGTGTTAGAATTTCTTTGTATTTATTGTTTAATACTTCTACTTTCTTTTTAATCTCCAAATGATTTTGATTTTTTTCAGCTTTTACTTAAAAAAGTTTGGATTGTAGATCTAATAATTCAGAATCACATGCTCTGATTTTTTTTTATACCAAGTTAGGGTTTTACCATATATGTAAGTTTTTAATGAGTCCCATATCATTATTTTATTTATCTCCGTGGTGTAATTAATATCTAAGAAAAACTGTAATTCAGATAATAACCAGGGTTTGAACTCTTTAATTTTAGTTATATATGCTGGAATTCTGGAGTTAAAGATTAATGGTTTGTACCCATTTTGAAGTTTTAGTATCAATGAATTGTTGTCTGAAAAGGGGCAGGGAGTGATTGAGAAATTAATGATTTTACAGTGTAAGTCATGGGCAGCAAGTATTTTATCTATTCTAGTTTGGGTACCAAATCTGTGATCTTGATAGGAAAACAACAAAGATTTATCTTCTTTAAATTTGAAAGTATCTACAAGATGAAATGATTCTACTCACTTGTTTCAAGCTTTTGATACGGCAGATGTACACAGTGGTCTTTTATTTATAGTTTCAGAAATATCAAATATTTGGAAATGAAATCCAAGTGCTTTTTAACAGTTCCTGTTCCAATGCCTGGGAACCAGCATAGATTGGCTAGGGTCCATATTCTATTATTATATTTAACTATTACTAATGCCATAAGGTCTTCTTTATCTTCATACTTATAAATGATTTCTGGGTTAATCACATTTGTTTTCCATAAAATTGTTACACCTTTTGTCTTTGTCTTATAAGTGGATTGAGCCAATATCATATATTCCTTAAGATTCCATTTGTAATTTGTCATCTGTTTTGAAATGAGTTTCTTGAAGGAAGATAATTTGTGCTTTGTTCAGTTTAAAATATTTCAGTAGATTTGATCTCTTGCTAGGATTGTTTAAGCCATTGTTATTTAAAGATAATAACGTTAAATCCATCTTAGGTTACTTAGCCTATGTATTTTTTGTTTTATTGTGACTATTAAACATTTTCCTCTGATAACTATAAAGTATATGTTTGAGCTTTTAAAGGAAATGATAAGTTTTATACTTTGAGTGTTTACCAATAAAGTAATGTTTTGGTCAGGCATACTAAAATGTTTTTGTGAAATAACAAATTTAAATTAGTAAATGTTAACAAAACTAAGATCTGCACTAGCCATGGAATGAATATCATTCCTAATCTGATGGATAAACCTAACTCCATCAAATTATCACTCATACCTTGGCAATCCAGAACATCTGAGCTCCATAAATAGAATTATCATATGGAGAATATTTAATTCTAATACAATGTAAATGTCTACTTATTGTATAAGTAATTAAAATTTACATGAAAGATAGATGATAAGCAATTCAATCATAAAATAGGATGTATCATATATAAAACCTCATTATACAACAACCCCCCATTAATATTCCAAAACGTGCATGCTGATTTGTCACCGTGCACATTGTAAATCAGACTTATACTAATAGAAAAAGGTCCGGTCGCCTGGACTTTTTCCATTAGTATAAGTCTTTTTTTTTTTACAGCAATGGAGAATGCAAGCTCTTCATTGCTTTTTAGAAACTGTCTTGCTATGTTAAAGGAGTTTAACATAGCGAGACAGCTTTAAAAAAAGCAACGGAGATCTTCCTTTCTCCGTTGCTTTTTTTAAAGCTGTCTCGCTATGTTAAACTCCTTTAACATAGTGAGACACTTTGTAAAAAGCAACGGAGATCTTGCTTTCTCCGTTGCTTCTACCCACAGCTCTGATGTACTGTGTAAGCATATGCATGCACAGTACATCAGAACTGCCGCAGAATATCAGACAGCTGCGGAAGGGCAGCATGGAGGCAGGGTCTATATTATATCCTCGAACGCTTAAAAAAGCGAACGCTGATTGATCGAACTTATTTTCGTGAAACTGCAAAATATCGAAGCAGCAGAAACTCGAATTTTTTCCTAGGGAAAGAATTCGGTTGTCCGTTTCTGTTGCTTTGGTATTTTCAGTGTTATGGTGGAAAGTTACCGGTCGGATTCAAGTAAGTGTGCGATTGTGTGGATGTGAGTGTTAGGGTGATTTAGGTGAGTTAGGGTTAGGGCTTGGGTTAGGTGTGTGTGCGATTGAGTGGACATGAGGGTTAGGACGGATTTAAGTGAGTTAGGGTTAGGGAGCGAGTGAGGTGAGTGTGCGATAGCGACGGATCTTAGGGTTAGGGTTTGGGTTAAGGTAAGTGGGTAGTTACTGGTGTGTGCATAGTTTAGTGTAGGGTTAGGTATCAGATTTTAGGTGTATGTGTGTGGATTTCTGTTTGTTTGGTGTGCTTGTGTTATGTGTATGTGTTTTGGATCAGTGATTTTTTCCCTGGGAAAAAAAATCGCTGATCTGACAGTTCGAGATTGTAAGCTTTCGCTTAAATTAGGTCGATCAATCAGCGTTCACTTTTTTAAGCATTCAATGATATAATATAGACCCAATGGCATTATACAATGCCATTATTTAAGAAAAGTAAGTATTGTTTTTCTTAAATAATGTCATTGTATAATAGCAATAACCCACTTCTGGGTGTGGGTAATGCTGGATTTACCCACGGTTGTCTTTGTTTGTCGACTCAGGCTTCGCCCTCGTGACAAACCATACCAACCGAGGGTAAATCCAGCATTACCCACACCCAGGCGTGGGTTATTGCTTAAGTAAAAGATTATAGCACACAGTTATTTGACATATTCACCCTTATTGATGAAGTCTTTCAAAACTTATTACTTAATATAAATAGATGGTAATAATATGTATACCTAATGTTTATAATACAATGTATTTTACTGGATATATCAAAAGTTATATTTTATAGTTTACCAGTATTTAAGTAATCACTTTGTTTGTTGCTAACGTAATTAAAGCATCAAGTTTGTTTATGTGAACATTGATGAAAGTTAGTGCATTTACATTTTCAGTGCAAATCTTCCCCCCTTTTCCTACACATAAGGATTTTCATATCTGTCATTTACTATAAAATGAGTGAAATTATAGGTTAAAACAACAAATTCACTTATTGTGATTAATGATTACAAATTCCCTTTCCATATTCATAAATTTTCATTTTATGGCATATACTGAAAGTTTTTATATTTAAATGGCAACATTCTATTTTGTATAATCAGCAAAGGTTAAACTGAGTGATTATTGCCAATTTAATACTATTTGTTCAGAATGTGATTGTTACATTCTGTGACATTCCTAGTTGAGGCTTCTATTGTTTCCTTTGAACAACTTTGTCAGTTTGATGTCATGTATAAAAACTTAGTTACCTTGGTAACAGCTTAAGTATTATGTATGGTCAATATGGGTTACAAAACCACAATTCAAGTTAAAGCAATTATATGACTTGTTATGCACATTTACTTATATGAGAACATCATCATGCTTCCCCTTGATGTTCAATGTAGTGTATGTCATTTATGACGTTAAAACAGTAGTGCTATCATACATAAGCCAATGTTATTAAACTGAGGGTCTATTGTCAGTTTAATACTATTTGTTTAGAATATGATTGTTACATTTTGTGGCATTCCAAGTTCAGGCTTCTATTGTTTCTTTTGAACAACTTTGTCAGTTTGATGTCATGTATAAAACATTAGTTACCTTGGTAACCGCTTAAGTATTATATATGATTAAGATGGATTACAAAAACTACAATTCAAGTTAAAGCAATTACATGACTTGTTATGCATATTTACTTACATAAGAAAATCATCATGCTTCCCCTTGATGTTCAATGTAGTGTATGTCATTTATGACAAGTTAAAACAGTAGTATTATTATACACAAGCCCATGTTATTAAATCCTCTATTTATTATCTAAATTCAGCAGACTGTTTCACCTTATATGACAATTATATATTTTATGTCTAGATTTACTAAAATCCTACATTACATAACTATCGTGTGTTTTTTTTTTTTTTTTTTGGCTGTTGCTTAGTTATTTGAGAGACCACAAGCTGTAATGCTTATTTTTATTATTAGCTCCTTCCAAGCATGTTTATACAGTCCATAGACTTTAAATTATGAGACCCTTATAGTTTTTTTTTTGTTATAAGTATATTTCCATCCTTACATTACTTCAAGCATGGGCAACAATGACCATCCAGTTTTGTCAGAATACCATTCACTAGTTCATGTGGTGTGTTTCCAGGCTGTTCTTAAAATATCCAAACCAATATTTGTCCTGTACCATTTTACCAGCCTGTTCCATGCAGTGGCCACTCTGCCAGTGAACCACTCAACACACCTTCCAATCCGACAGATATTTCCATGAAGGAAATCTGATGACTCTCTAGCACTTCCTGGCAACCCCAAACACCCCTAGAATCAGCTATTCCCATATGCCCAACATGTCTGAGCAAGCTCACCTCCCAGACCACTGCAAAGGGTACTGCACAAGACCAAGTGCTCTTTGTCTTTCACAATAACTCAGACTTCCACTCTTATGTAAGTCCGTAATGTGTTTGGACCAAAATACATTTTAAATATAAAATTGTGCTCATTATTATGTTTTTTTGTCAGGAATCAATTTAATGAGCTAAATGAAGTGTTGGGAGACCATCAATATCTGTACATGTGGTTTAAAGCAGCCCTTTTATTATATATATATATATATATATTTTTTTTTTAAACCAAAAACTTCATTGCCAAGAATCATCTCGGAGGCTCCTCAGAGCCATTAAGCATTATTGTCACTCTGTCTCCATTACCATAGCAACTTGGGAGCATCTGTTTCTGTTAGTGTATCTGTGTACTAACAGTGACATTTGTACTAGCTGCCAGACACGGCTGCATCCACGTGCACCATATCAGGATTGATCAAACAGCACTCGAAGCTATGATACCTGCCATAATTGATATTAACTATATTTAGGCAGAATAATGTTGACATTTGTACTAAGACCTTTCTACTATTATTTAACCTGGATTTACATGACATTTCTAAATCATACTTTAACCAAAGAAGGCATTAGTCTCCACGACAGCATTTTTTTTTCAAAACACTCTACTGTTACTGCTATTATATATGATGTTAATGTTAACATTTGAGTCTGAACTCTGAGTGATACCTTGTTGAATTAGTTAATTAATTACTTAAATTATTATAAGTAAAATCAATGAAAAATAAACAAGATAAGTATTCATTGAGTTCAAGTAGGGGAATAGAAAATTTTATGTTTGTATGTTTATGTTTGTATTATATGTTGCTTTGTTTGGCTTATATATAATGTAAAAAGTAACCCATCTTGACCTACCTTTGTTTGTGAAGAATTATTGGACTCTTTGAACAGTCTGAATAAATCATTACCAGATATTGAGAAATTCTGATCAGCCTAAATTGTGTCTATTTTGCTGGGATTTCTCTTATTTCATTAATGATTGTGACAATATACAATGTAACAAGTGTAGGGAGAAAGGACATATAGCAAGAAGGTGTGTGGCTGAATATAGATTGAGCAAAGAAAGGGACAGTTTTAGATGGACTGACAACAGCAAGTAGTCAATCATGAAAAATGGAAAGGGAAGAAAACATACAGAAGGAAGGAAGGACAAGAGGCTAACAGAGAAGGTGAATTAGGTGGAAAAGAAACTGTAGAAGAAGAAGAATACATATGGAGGGAAACAGGGTTGAGAGGGTTTGCATGCAAGAAGATAAGTTAAGAGAAGGGAATGACACTAAGAAGTTCTAGTCAGTGAAAAGTCTGATTATGAGGATAAAGGATTATTTTTACATAAACCTGGGGAAATATTTAATATGGAAAAGAATACAAATAAGAAATCAAAAATTTTAAAATCACAAAGGAAGTAAGCAAAACCACAGTGACCCCTGAAGTAAATGGTTCAATCAAAAATGTAACAAGTATGATTCTGGCAATGAGCATAGTCCGAAGAGGCAATGTATTCCATTCTGAAAGCGCTTACCACTTTTATTATTTTTATATGTAATTAAAGAGTTGTTTTCATGCTGTCAAACACTGGACCATACTTTGGTTTCATTCATTGCCTGCATCAAAAATTTTAAAATATTTTTCCTAAACTTAAAAAAGAAGGAAAATCAAAAAATATAAAGTTTTTTCAGTAAATGTGACCAGGATTATTGACACTGTAAGAAGGATCTGGATACTGGAACAGTGTGCTAAATGTGATGTGGGTGTTTATATGTTAGAGGATGTAGGAGTCTTCACAAGTGAAGAAAGACTGCAAACATAAAAATTGTGGGGTGGAAATATTGTATGGAGCTTAGGATGTGAAAGTTGTTCTGGAGTGGCTGTGAAAATACTAGAGTATTACTTGGTAAGGATGGGAAGGTTTACTGTTGTGGATGTGAGGTGAAGAGAATCATTATAGAATTATAGCACGGTCTGCATGTATAACTAGCAAGGAGTGAGAGAATCTGTTTCATCAAATATTAGTCTCTGTGGTGGTTAACATGAACATTGTAATTGCAGGGGTATTTGTGATTTAAGGGGAATATGTAAAAAGAAAGGGAAATATATAAAAATACAGGAAGCGATAAAATGTGGTAAATTAGCAGTATGGAACAAAGGTCAATGGACTTATAATAGGGGGTGAGGGGCACTTGGATCTGCAATTGATTAATGTGTATTATTGGAGGGCTTGGGGTAGCAGATTGCAATACAGTTGTGATGTTTTTTGTTTACCATTTAGCAATATGGATAGTGGTGAACTGTTCTGAGTGGTGGATTGAATTTAAAAAGAAGTATAAAATATGTTTTTTTTTCAGTGACGGGATGATGTAAGAAAATAAGAGAGAGTAAAGTATGGGAAAAATATAGAAATGTATTAGAAACTTTACAGAATGACATAAGAGAGTATTAAGATATGTTAAAAGAAATATATAAAATAAATCAAGAAAAGTTTAAGCATTACTGTTTAGGCAAAGGTATTTGCAAGGGAGAAGGGAGGAGCTATGTGCATATTCGGGTGAAACAGTAAAGTAGGATATTAGTATAACAACAGAAATGAAAAATGGGAAAGGAGTGGTAAAAAGAACACAAGAGTAAATTATAAGAATTGTAGTCCAACATGTGGAAAACATGTTTAAGAGGATACGCATGGAAAATAAGAGATAATGGAAACTGAAGAAATTTCCAGAATGAGTTAAGGAAAAATTTGAAAAAGAAATTACTATTAGTGAATTGGATGAAGTACTTAAGGAAGTAAATGTTGATTTAGTATCAGGCCCAGATGGTATAGGCCATGGAATGTACAAAAAGTAATAGACTGGCAAAGAGGGTATTTTCAAATGTACTCAATAAATGGTTGAAGGAAGGTTTTGTTTACAAAAGGTTATGTATTGGGATATTAAAATTTATATGGAAGAAACATGAGAAGAATGGAATAAAAACTGGAGACCCATCTCATTAAATAATGCAGACAATAATTTGTTTGTGGGAATAATACAGAGGAGAATGGAAGGAAGGATGAGGGATATTATGGAATAAAGTATTTCTAGTATAAAGGGGAACAGATGTCAAGAATTGTTACTGGTCATGAGAGAAATGGTGGATGATGTTTTAAGTAAAAGGGGCATGTGAAACTTATGTTAGGTGACATTAGCAAGGCATTTCATACCATAGGACATGGTGATTTTTGGGATCTTAAGGAGAAGTATGGAACAGGTAATAGAATTAGGAAAGTTTGTATTCAGCATATCAGAATAATAAGAGTGAAAGTGTTAGTGAATGTGTAACTGAGTAAAGAAATATGCATGAAGTGTGGTATAAAAATAGGATGCCCCATGAGTGCAATATTGTTTGCACTGGTGGTGAATGTAATAGTTGATGAAGTAGCTTATAACATAAACAATTCTAGATATGTGATGTAAAATGAGGTGGTGATACCAGCTTTGACATAAACAGACAATATGATTGTAGCTGCTAAGAACATAATATGGCTAAGGGAAGTGTTGCTTTGAATGAATTGATAGTTAATGGAAAAAGGAATTACCTGAATAAAGGTACAAGTATAGGTTTGGGAGATATACTGAAAACTGAGGGTCTGTTTTTTTTTTTAATGACTAAAGTATCTTTGTTAGGAATTAAATTTGTTAAACTGTTGTTGTGATGCAATGAGAAGGGTTGATAAAAGAAATGAAAGAAATATCTCTTCTGTGAAGGATATATATATTTGCATTTGGGGAAAAGGTTTATCTGGTGAATTCAGTATCAATGGGAAAATGGCGTTCATGTCAAATGTTTATATGATTCCAATAAAATATGAAAAGCAAATTGTACAATTAGTGTTTTCTTTCATGTGGGGTTCAAGATTAAATGCACTGAAAAGAGGCGTGTTGTATATCAGTGAAGATGACAGGCGATTGGGGTTACTAAATCCATTTTTTTATTCTGTTTCGCTAAAACGTGTATAGAGTATTAAAGTGGGTAAAGGAAGAGAAGGAGAATTTAAAAGTGAGAATGTTTAAATAGAAGTACAAAAAATCCGGGAGACGATGAGAATAAGAAAAAGAAGAAATTAAAAATTATTAAGAAGAAATGTAACGTGGAAAGCAAAAAAAACAATTTAATTTATATTTGTTTACCAGGGTAGTGCGATGATGAGTAATTACCAATTTCAGGCTCAGCCTAGGTTAAATTGATGATACAGAGAAAGACAGAAGGATGTGGTATAATAGTGTCAGTATTATTATGTAAATCCATCGTAAAATTTACCAGAAGAAGTGATTAAAGTAATTAAAGGAAGGAAAAAGTGGTGTACCGAGACAGCAGAGTGTCAGGATTTCCTATAGAAACTGATAATACATATGTTAGCAGTAGAGGGAATATGCCTTATAAAATGAAAGTTGAAGGAATCTGGTTATTTTGTGGGGAGAAAGAGACAACAGAGCATGCTTTGTTTTTAGAAATGTAAAAGAGTGGTGAAACTCTGGAAAAAATGCAAAAAAATGTTATTGAGGATATTAATGACAAACAATTATATATGAATATTATTATGCATGGATATTATAAGAATAAAAAGAAAGAATATGTTGAACATTTAGATAAGAATTTATTTTATGTAAAATGGATTATTTGGAATGAAAGATTCAATGAAATATTGTTTAACAAGAAATGGATTTTGGCAGATATAATGTAAAAATCAGATTATGGCTGAGGAAGAAAGAGTGAGGTTCAATTATGGAAAAACAACAGTGAGGATTTTATAAGAAAAATAATAAATAGAAATATAAGTCTGTATATATGTCCTTATAAATATGTACATTTTGTATATATGTAAATATATGAATAACATGCTTTATGTTGTGTTAAATAAAGGACTACTACTTTTTTCAGTAGGTACCAGGGGATCTTTTGCATCCACCTGAGCTAAAACCAGCTCAAGCAATTAGGACTTGAATTTAACATGACACACTCAGAAGTGTAGTACCCCCCACCCCCCATGTTGTACTGTAGTGTCAGAAATCAGTCAGTCACCTGTAGTGTGAATGGAACCCACAGCCTTCTGGTCACCCAACATAAAAGACAAGTGTGCTACGTGTTGCACCACTGACAAGTGACAATGGACAAGGTATTCCAGGAAATTCCTAAGTGGATAATGAGGGACAACACCCAGATGAAATACTGAATGATATAAATTGGTTAAAAAGGATGTGCAGTGAGCAGAGATAATTATGAATTTTTCAGACTTGAAACTTTATACACTGGACATCTGATTGATGAGAATGGACAATATAAGTCACAGGATAAGACTGAGGGAATGCTAAATGCAGATGGGCCTCAGAATATCTATCACAAATTGGTCATATTAGAATGTGGAAACTACTATCACAAGTTTCTACCAATTATTGTGTGATCCTATGACCTTATTTCTATAGAGGTGTTTCAACCATTAAATAGATTTCTCGAGTATAGGTTTCAATGGAAATTACCAAGGACTATAAACATAATTGAGGAGTTGAAGAAAACAGTCACACTGAATAAATACCTTTTCACTTTCATCCAACTTTTTCCATTTAGATGAAATGTGGTATTTTGTCTTAAAGAATAAGTGCTGTTTCATCACATACCCTCCTGGGTGGTAAAGAGCGACATATTGGATTTACTTTTTTAAACACTTGTACTTAATTTATCAGTTAAGACATAGGAAAGAAAATAAACCATCTTAATATTTTTCATACATTATAAATTACATATATGTTTTATTTCTTTATAACAACTGTCATTCACTCCATTACATAAATTACTCAATTCCTGCCTTCCCTTAAACCGCAATCCCCTTCAGAACATTATTTTGTATATATTGTTCCAACAAATTTCATTTATTTATATGCAATTTACTCCTTCCTATTTCTAAAAATCCCCTGTTATATTTTTAATAATATTCAATACTTCAATTATAGCAAGTTTAGATTTTGATTACCTTTCTGTAGTAATTGCTTTTTTTTCAGCTAGTAGCATGGAACGCAATAAGAACTTAATATGTCTAGACTATTCAGATCCTATGTGCCATCTCAGAGGAATAGTTTCTTTAATCACAGTTATTTCCTCCTGCAGGGAAGTTTTAAAATCTGCTGACTCATTACATTCTTAAAAAACAAGTTCCAAGTCACCTCTGTCTTCCTCATCACAACTCCAGCATTTCCTATCTACCTGAGAAAAAAATATTTCAAGTCTGCTTGGAGTATAAAAATACCTGTGCAACTACTTCCAAACAAAAATCATCAGCCTTCTGGACTTTGTTGCATACTTGAGAGCCATACATACTGTATATCCCCCAATTGTTCCTACGTAAATAGTTTTTCCAGTCTCTCTTCCCAGTCTTTCTTAACCTCCTCTGATTGATTCTTATCAAGCAATATTTTATATGCCCTACTAATGATCCCTTTTTAAAATCAGCTTCTGTTCTAGACTTGACTCAAAACTCTACCAGAACTGATCTTTCATTTAGGAGCCCATGAACTTTTCTCTTTGTCTGTCCACTGATATGAATCCCTTGTAGGGAAGGTGATCTGTAACTTGCAGTCCAACTTCTGCTTGGCCTCATTCCACTCTATCACCTTTCCCTCTCTAGTTATTTGCTCCCAATGTCTTGGTTCATTTGTCAGTTTTCTCCTGTACATTACACCACTAATTTGTCTGTTTTCTGTACCCCTACTTGCAGTCATCCATGTTGACAAAATCTCCTTTATCCATTTCCATGTTGACTTAGTCCTTAGAATGCTTTCTGCAACTTTATAAATATGATAACTGTATGGTCCCTCTTATTTTCCTTACAGACCTGCATTTAAAATCATACTGTCTCATTATTCCTTTAATTCCCCTCTACTTCATCATAAGTCCTTCTCTCTTTGATTTATAACCTTTTGCTTGTGTTATGTATATGAGCCTTAACTGCAAAGCTCTAACATATCCAGAAAGTCAAGTAATCCTGAATCACCTTGTTCTATGAGGAGGATTGACTTATTCACCTTGTTCTATGAGGAGGATCAACTTATCCACCTTGTTCTATGAGGAGGATTGACTTATCCACCTTGTTCTATGAGGAGGATCGACTTATCCACCTTGTTCTATGAGGAGGATTGACTTATCCTACTTAACTCTCACCCTCTTTTCCTCCTGAATGCATTCCTTCAGCTCTTTATTAACTATCATACACTACTTCTTCTCTGGTTGATAAAAATATGCCTGACCTGCATATAAAACTAAAGGGACTAAAAATATTTTCACTTATATGTTACTATCCATGTCAATAAACAAAAGCTTCCAGTTGCTTATGTTTTGTATTATATTTTGTATTATATTTTGTTTAGTCTCTTTCTGGTTATCCTTTACTGCCATAACAGAATCATATTAAATCTATACACCACAATACTTTATTTTATTGTGTCTACATAAATATGGGCATTGCTGAACCAATCCATGCTTGAGCACATAATTTACCACTATATCCTTTGTTTTATCTTTAATTTTATATCCAGAAAAGACTTGAAACTGTCCCAAAATGTTCCACAACATTGAAATGTTTCCAGATTTATCATGTACAAAATAATATCATCTGCAAATGAAGAAACTTTTCTTGATAACTATACCAATTGTATCTTTGAATATCTGGGTCCCTTATTTTCTTTATGGCTCTAAACATAAATATTGAAGGGGAAAGACGGCATCCTTTCATGGTTCCTCAGTTCAAACACAGTTTATCAGAGATGAACTCTCCCACCTTAATTCTTGATTCTAAGCCTTTATATACTGGTTCAAGACCTAGTTCAAGCCTATGGACAGCACCCCAGCCATACTGGGTGACACCTCCTTCCACACATTCAGAACATAAATTAAAGGCATGAAAACTAAAGCAGGCAATGTCTATCAATATTCATTAAAGATAAATACACCTCCAGATTGTTAAACAGTATGATTCCCTGGAGATACTTCAGGTGCAACTAACTGTTGGTAGGACACCTGTTCAAGTCATTGCCAGTTACAGAACCCCATTCATGAATCAGGACACCCGTTCTGCCTATTTGTATGTACTTGAGTCTATCAAGATACATGTGAACCCCATGGTTTTGGGTGACTTTAACTACCCATCCATTAACTGGGTAAATGACTTATGGTCAGACTCACTTGGCCAAAGGTTCCTCAACATTGTTAACTCCAATGCCCTGGACCAGCTGGTTGACACCCCCACAAATGGTGCCAAGATCCTGGATCTGGTGCTTACTAATATGGGGAACCACTGTAGCACCCCCACTGTGAGGTCTTCCCTGGTGAGATTGGACAACAAATCACTCTCATTTGAAGTAACTATCATACCTGGCCCTCCCAGCAGCAACTAAACTAAAAAGATTCTGCAAAACAGATTATAACCTCTTATGGGGTGGTATAAATACCTTCACTGCTCCTCCCCCCTCAGATGGAACTGGCAACAATGCTGAGTTCTACATCAATGCTTTATATAAACATCTGTATAACAACATTGACTCGGACGTACCTGATAGGATGAAAACAAGCTCCTGAAGGAAGAGCAAACCTGCCTGGTGGACAACTGCCATTAACAGGCTTTAAAATAAGAGGAAGAAATTGCTGTCTAAGAGTAAGTGGGAGCGAGCCCTAAACTGGAAACACTTCCTCCCCAGCTTAAACAAGTGAATAAGACTTCTTGTGGAGCCCTCCAAAGCAAACTATGAATCCAAATTAGCTTCCTCAACTAAAGACAACCATAAGGTGTTCTTTAATTACATCCATAACCTAAAAGGAAAGGCCCATATTTGTGCCAAAGTCATAGATAATGATACCACAAATACTGACCCTGTGGACATAATTATCCTGTTTTCTGACAGGTTCTGTAAAAACAGCACTCCCCTGTCCCCACCACATGTACCCCATAACATCCCTACCACTTGTCCCCTACCTTGTATCTCTAAAGAGCAGGTCATAAATGCCCTCTCTAAGGCCAAAAACACAGCATATATGGGACCTGATAACATCCCAGGCTGCGTCCTACATGGCCTCCAACAACAATTAGCAACATCATTGGGTACTCTTTTCAATAATAGTCTAAGCACCGGCTTCATCCCAGCTAAATGGAAAATGGCCACTGTTATTCACTTGCACAAAGGTGGAGCTTCCACTAACCCCAGGAACTATAGACCTATTAGCCAGACTAGCCTTATCTGCAAGGCCATGGAGCGAATCATCATGGACCTTATCAACAAAGATATAGGCAATCTCCAAACACTTGACCCTACTCAGTTTGGAGTTATTAAAGGGAAATCATGCCTGTTAAACCTGATGAACTTCTTTGAGACAGTCACCAAGGCCTTGGACGAGGGGGAATCTGTGCATACAGCCTACCTAGACTTAACCTAGGAGTTTGACATTATCCCCCACTCAGGCATCATTGACAAACTCGCCTAGCTAGGTATCAACATTTATATCATTAGATGGGTCACTAACTGACTCACTGATAGAATCCATATAGTCAAAATAGGGGCATCCACCTCCAGCAGCAGACCTGTGGTGTTCCACAGGGATCAGTTCTGGGACCTTTATTGCTTGGAATCTATTTCTCTGAAGTACAAGCAAAAACGTAAGGTCTGGGGCTGACAAGGTTTGCTGATGACTCCATACTGGGAGCAGTCATAGTATCTCCAAATGATGTCAACATCCATAAGTTAAATGGTAGATGGGTTACTCACTCTAAAGACCTTAACCTGGTACATGATATTAATATAACCTGCCGGAGGGACAGATTTGTCTCCCAGAACTTACCACACCTTTGGAACAGACACTCACTTCATGTCAAGCAGAGCATCTCATTGGCCCCCTTCAAATGCAATCTGGATGACTGGATGGGTAACCATGAATTCACCCCAGGGGTTCCAACTGTGTCCCTCTTGGAAAGGAGCAATAGGTACTTATCATGGAAATAAGCAGAGAACTTGGCTAGGCTTGTAAGGGCCCTAGGGCCATTAGCCTAGTAACTTCGTATGATCCTATGATATCTTCCTAATTAACATTATTATTGTATTAGAGAATGCAAATGCTTCCATTGCCCTACTCAAAACATCCTGGCTTACTCTATCAAATGCTTTCACTGCACGAAGACCATCAACAACTGCAGTATTTTCTTACATTCTGCTTCAGTCTGGATTATCATTTTTCTATTAATGCTGTCAAATGTTTGCTTCCCTTCTTCTAAACTCATTGATCCAATATACCCATTTTGGCCACACCTTTGTCGTTCTTTTAGCTAGTATTGACATAAACACTTTATAATAATGGCTTAAAATTGAAATGTCCTGATGTGAAGTTGGGTCTGATGAGACCTTGCCTTCTTTTGTAATACAGCCACCACAGCTTTCTTCCAAGATGCTGGTGCTTCTCCTCCTTTTAAAATACAATTAAACAAAATCTTCCAGATCTTTATAAATTTCTTCCTTCCTAACTTCAACACTTACATAGGAATACCACCTATTTATTTATCTTCATTTGTTAACTGGGTAGGAAGACTTGTCCAAGAACCCTTTTCAGCAATGATTCAGGCTAATAGGCAAGACAAAACACAACATCAGTGAATAAATATTATTTTACACTATATATGCAAGCAGTTTGAAAATTCATAAGAAAGCAGAATTTGCAGTTGTACATTCTCTTCAAACTGTACAAACATATAGAATAGCGCATACACAATTATTAATGCTTACCATTTGTAAAATGTCAAACATATCTTTGACATTTCCTTGTAAATTGAATACACATCATCATTGTTATCATCTCCTCTTATCTTAAACAACAGCTGTTGAGCATCATCTTCCTCTAACCTATTCATAATAAATTATTCGATAAATGTTTTCATTTATGCTTTTTCTTGGTTTCCACATTACTCTCCTGTAAAGAAATTTCATAACATTTCTAAAATATCTCTAATATCTCTATATGCTCTCTGGTTATTTTTCTTGTCATATGCTCCATATGTTTTCTGACCACCTTTTTACTTTCTGTTGCCTAAGTCATTATGCTAAAAGTTTTGTGATCTGGAGTTATCAAAAATAGTTGCTTAACAGAAGGTTTTCTAAACTCATGCATATTATCCAAATACTCCCTTATTTTCTGTTTAGCACTCTGAGTAGCTCTTCTTCTTCTTCTGTGAGATTTCTCTTATTCTGCAATACTTTAACCTTTGTCAGCCCTTCTAAATAATGTATATTATATAGTTGTATTTCTTTTTCTTTTATTTTTACACTAGCTATCCCTTCTGAAGAAATTTCTGTCTTTCCTAATAATTCTCAAATAGTTTCAATTAAATATTCCTTAAATTCCTCTCTTTTTAACAGGTAAATAGGACAGTACCAGTACCTCATTTTTGCTTCATTACCCTGTATTTTTAAGTTACTTGTTGGTGCATGATCTGAAATAATTATTTGATGTGTGAAAAAACTTTCAATTAAATGTACATGTTCATATGAAATATAATCTCTGTCTATTCTAGCCCAGTTATTGTACCTAGGAGAATAATATGTACTTCTCTCCAAGTTCCTACTGCTGAATTCATGGCTTCCATACCAAATATTTCCATAAATGTCTTCAGAAATCTACCCACTTTTGTAATATGTTCCCTTCTTGGTCTATCTGGCACATTTTTACTATTGCAAAACAAATTCCACTCCCCACCTGTAAATAATGTTCCCCACCAAAAGCTTGTTATTTCTCTTAATCTCTTCTTAAGCTACATAATATCAGTTTTTAGCAGGCTATAAATATATGCCATCATAGTCCCCCATTTGCAATAGCCTCATACTACCAGAAATCTGCCATTATTGTCTTTTTCCATCTTCAATCACTTTTGCAGCTCTCAAGCCATCAGTATTACTAATCCCCTTCTCCTTTGCTGCTGATATTCTGCTGAATATCCATTGTGGAATCCCTTTTTTTTTCAAATGTACATGTTCATGTCTATCTAAATGTGCCTCCTGAAACACTGCTGTTTGCACCATACATGTATTAAAATAATTAAGGTCATTTATAGTCCAAGATAATATGGACAGAGTAGCCATTATGATAGAAAGCTATTGCTCCCACCTATTACATATGACAGTTCTTTTGAATGTGAATTTCCAACTTTTGTCTTACATACACACACATCCTGCTTTGTAGGCTGATCTTTTATGCACTTGTTTCTTCTCATGTCTATTTGAACCTATGCCAAATTTTCAATTCCTTTTGCTTTAATGAAAACCCTCAAACAAAAAACTAAATACATTTTCAGAAACTCCCCATCCCTATTAACTTAGAATAAACACACAAATGTATCTACTTTTTCAACAAATGAAGTTTAACCTTTCAGACTGGAGTAATTGCCACTAATCAACAGCTGTACCCGCATGCATTACCTAATCTAAAATAAAGGTTACCTATACTAAAGTCTATGTTACTGCCTGTATTTCCACTTACTCTGACTGTTCTCTGTACTTTTCTTGTTTCTATTCCTCTCCAAGATGTTAAAACAGTTTTCATGCTTTCAAAAGTATACACTCCCAAAGAAGAGGTAACTCATTATGATGGCAGACAAATTACAAAACTTGTCCTTCTTTGTTAAGGTAAGAAACAAAATAGATTGTAGTGGTGATGGAATGGTATAATTGTCCTATAAAAGGCCCGATGAACCAATAGCAATGGATCCAGTCACTGTATATCATGTGGTAGTTACCATGTGGTTATACATGATGAATGTTGCAATATAAACAGAAAGAAGGAAAGACCCATTTCTGTCACAAGTGTATGAATTAGTCACATAAAGGTGGAGCAAAGATTAATTATACATTGCCTTTTCTGTTAATGGACACCTTCCATCTGTATGCCAAGAATTGCTGGATCCCATTGGGGATGGATGTCTATAGATGGCAAAATGAAATCCCTTCTCTAAAGTTTTGTATGATGGCCCAGCACTAATATGGAGACTAAAGACTGAGCCAAAAACTGTGCTAGATGTCTAAAGGATCAACACTTACTCCTATCAGCACCCCTGCATTCATGAGAGTGGGGTTTGCAACATGGTAGCCTATTCTTGTCAACTTTTGTGTATTTTTTAAAGATTCAGCATAACTGTGAAGTATTTATGCTCAAGATAGCCTGATATAATCTATGCAAAATCCTTAATATTTTAATAGGCAATATTAGTTTTACAGTATGGTTTAGAAGAAATGATTTGCCTGAACAAATTGGTAAAGGTAATGCCCTACAGCTTAAATCAAACGAATTTAAGACATTTACAAAGGAATGTACCATATATGAATGGCCTGGATGAAGATTTATTCCTTTACTCATTTTAGCTTTTAAGAGCATAGATCTAATAGATAAGATGCTTCTTTACAGGACTGTCTTCTAAAAAAAATTTACTTAAACCAGACATACATAAACAGTTACACAACACAGAAATTCACTATATGAATGAGATATTGTTGAGAAATTTTGCCAATGGACAGCAACTGCTGATAGACACTACAAAACTAACAATAGCAACTGGACTGTGTTGTTTCAAAGACTTTAAGAATCATATGCTCTACAGCCAGTTACTAGACAGCAGAGTTTTCCTGGAGGTGCACAAGATGATACCACAGAAGTGATGAATGCCTGCCAACCAATTCTTTGCAGAATAAATACTCCAAGGGAAATGTTCAGCCAGATATTTAACTGGACATGGATAGCTGACTCTAAGAATTCTCTGTGGGAATTATAATGAATTTTTCTCTCCAAAAGGAATGAAGGATGACCAGTTTGACCACAGATGGCAGAGGATCCAAATCATTCCACAAACACCACTGAGTGACCAGAATACTGGTGCTGCGGGCCTGTGTGAGAAAACACCCCTAAATGATTCATCTAGATAAATATCTTCAGCTCAAGGGCTACTGTGATGTTACCCTGAGCAGAGAATGTTTAATATGACAATACTTTGGTTTAAAGAACTTAGATTCAAAAACAGTAATGTGAAATGCAGCTAGACAGAATGTGCAGCCATGTAACCTATACTGAAATGTATATTATTAAATAATTGGATTGTTATTCTTTTTTCTCTCCCAGTTTAAAAAGTAAAATGAAGGAAATGTATTCTATGTGCCTTGAAGGAGATAGCCATATGTGTGCTCTGACGTTCTTAAAAGTGCCTGATTGTAATCCCCAAACAAGTAAATAAAGAGCACATTTGTGGCACCATTGACAGTGTGCATTCATTATGCTTACACATCATGAAGTTGTGTTATGAAAATATGGGTCTATATTACGTTATCAAATACTCATGTATTCGAAAACATAATAGTCGACCCCTAAATTTTGAAAATGTCAAACAACTAAAAAAAACACAAAAACCTACCCAAGCAAACCATTTAAATGCTGCAAGCAGGGGGGTAAGCCCCCTGCACCCTCCTCAAGGGGGGCTATGTCTCCCACACCCCTGCTACTTAAATATATCAACTCCGAGATCGCCATACAGTGCAGACAATGGAAGGTTTTCATTTCCGCACTGTACAGTGATCTCCACTGAAATGTTCGACGTTTGATGTTTTCAACATTTACGGGTCGACTATTACGTTTTCGAATACATGAGTATTCGATAACGTAATATAGACCCAAAAATACACAACTCACTTGGGATCTGTATTCATTTGCAGCACTAGAATGTCTGTGTTTTGACCACTTGTCATCTTTCTTATAGACCTGTGGAGAAAACGGTGCATTATTTTTGTTGTCTCCTTTGAATAACACAGATCCTGTTTATGCCATCCACAGGGAGTCCTACTGTCTATATAATAGAATAACTTCTTGTTTCCTAGTGCTGGGAACTTCATTCCTTTGTAACTACTCTATAGCCAGCTTTTCTCACTGTTGTCTCACATTGTTTGTTTATCTTTGTTTTCTCCATATGACAACGAGGCAGGCCATGTATGACATTTGCTGCTGCAGTATTGTTTCCCAACCACAAGTGCTACATTTTTCGGGTTTTGCTTCAGAATTGATGTATTTTGCATTCCTACATGTTGAATTTATACTTAAATATCCTAAACAATTCTTCAAATTTCTGTAAGTCTCTTTTTATTCTTCATTTATAGCATTTTCTGGGATCATCAGCAAACAGGAAAATGGTTCTTTTGGGGAGCAAGACATTTCAGCATCAATCAATTATATGTGTATTATCAGGTGATTGAAGCACAGGCTTATTGCAGTTGGGGATAATGTCCCTTTCCATATGGTAAGCAAATTTTTGAGTTTATGTAATTAAAGGGAGAAGAGGAAGTAAAACTCTGGGCACGTGTGTGTGTGTGTATATGTGTTTTTGGGATGGGAGTGGGTGGTTGTCCTAAACCCCCCCCCAAAAAAAATACAAGAAAAAATATAGGTTCACATATTTTTACCACACTCAAAATTCTTCTAAATAGCCTGTGCACAAACCTGCAGTGACATTTATAAAGGTAATGTAAGGGAAAGGACCTCTCCCTATTGTGATCCCAGTGGCACCCTAGTTATCACCTTTCATGAATCTGAGTAGATTCCGTTTGATATAACCCACTGCATCCTGTCTTCTAGACAGGGTTTTGTTCAGTTCCACAGTATGAACCACTCCAAGTTTTTCTGCTGTGTTCCATAACCACAACTTACTGTGTGTGATCATATGTTATAAATGCATCCAGCTTTTCACTGAATCCTTGGTGACCTTGTCAAAGAAATAATTATATTTTTTAATCAGCCACCAAATTATCTTTGTCTGAAAGGTGAAAAAAAACCTAATGCTTCTTTGTCCTTGTTGTAATAAATGCTTTTCTGATCTGGGACAGATTTGTCAGGCATGATTTTCTTTTTGACATTTTGCTCTTGGTCTAAACCCCACCAAGTTCCACATATCTTCAATTTATTTATTTTTTTTTTGCAATGATTAAATGATTTATCTGCAAATGAGGTCAGACTGAGTTCAGTAGTTTTTAGCTTTTTCATGCTCATGAATTATACTTGACATTTTCCACACCTCAGGAATGCCACCCTTCTTCCAGGACCTGTTTCTAAACTCCTTTCACTGAGTAAGAATTAGGCCTTGGATTTCCAATCAGCCATGTTAGGTGATCATTCCCTCTCTACTATTGGAAATACTAAGCAGAAGTTTTTAGCTAATGGGTCTTTAATCACGATTCTCACTCCACTTCTTTCTTTTCACAAATGACAAACTCAGGAGGCATGGTTTAATGTCGACAGTATGGATAGTCAATTGGTGGAAATGTCGATGGTGTGTTATTTTGAGACAGGTAAGTGGGGTTGGAGGGGTGAAACTGTGCATGTGTCTGTGAGTTAGGGTTGTGGTTGGGGATGAT
>NC_056747.1:1155352575-1155360075 GCF_019279795.1 Protopterus annectens | reverse complement strand
TGTGGGGGATGGAATGGGAAGCGTGGAGGGACTTGTTAAAAGGTATATTTGATGGTGATAGGGTTGGGGGAAGGATGAAGGCAGGAAGCAGTTTTGGGTATAAGATGCAGGAGACATGACAGCTGGCATCCTACAGGAATCTGTTATGGAACAGTTTTTAATGTTTGTTTCTGCTCTCACAGAGAACATAGAAAACTGCTCGTCTCTTTACAAATAACTTGAGGGTTGGAGGAGTATCTGTTTAAGTTGCAAGTTTGTAGAGGACCATGAAGAAACTAGAAACTAAGGAAGGAAGCCATAAGAGACTGTGATGCATCTAAACAAGGGGTGCAATATGCATTTGGGGTGCTAGCTTTAAAGTTCCCAGATAAGAGTAAAATTTAGGAGTTATTACACAAAACATGAACCCTAAAGTATAGTAGGAGAGGTTGGCATCAGTAGCAAACCATTTGTTAGGGTGCATGTCTGCGGGGGTGTAGCTACAATACTGTCGACAGTTTGGGAAGATAAAGGCATCTAAAACTGTGAGGGCATAATTGAGATACTAATGTATTTACGCAGGGAATTTAAATATTTTCACCAGAAAACATGAAAAACTGTGTAGATATGATATGCAGGCACAAGGTAAAATTAAACATGGGTGGATGAACAAGAAAGTATGGAGGGAAATGCTTATCTAGTTACAATATTCCAGCTCAAACTGGACATTCAGAAGTTTGCCAAGAGGTAAGTAGGTGGAAAACTTGGATCACATTGACTGACAGAAGTTCTAGAGAAGAAGCAGTTCTGCTTGTATGTGCACTTTTATGTAGATCGTAAATAATCCCCATTAACCGGTGGTCATGAAGGTGTTATAGTGGTATTTAGTAAAATTCTGGGTATAGACACTTCTTCCACTAGCATTCGTTAATTCATTTTGTTATCAGGCTGTCGACCTAAGAAGTTTTCATTTATACTCCAGATCCAAAGACAAAATCTCCAAGTAGTTTACATTAGTCATTATTATTGAGAGGGCTTCACAAGTCAGTGCTTCTGTCTCGCAGTCACAGGTTCTAGGGTTTGGTTCTGACCATTTGCTAAACCTCACATTAGCAGCTTTTCTGCATGCTGAATGCACACAGCAGTGACACAAATTGCTTGCTAAAATGGTAAACAGCCACAATCGCTGAAAAGATTCCCAGGAAGAGCCCATAATGACAATTTTGGGATGGGAGGCAGACATGACATATTCCAGTTTTTAGTATGTGTAATGTTCAGTGGTCTATATTTATGCCTCCAGTGCCAAAAATGTACTTTTCATCCCATTTTTTACTCAGTCATATAAGTGCATCAGTCAACATTATTTATAGTGGTGGTTCATTAAAGTGTAACAGCCTAGTACAAAACAAAACCACTTACCACTGTCACGTTTTGTTTTTAACCTCAGCAACCGGTCAGTGTTGATACAAAAGGGTTGCCCAAATATCTGGACAAGACATGGCATCAATCTGGGATTCCTTTTCTTTGCTCCTCTTGCTACCTCCTCACAAGTTTCTGCTCAACATGTTTACTTCTTCAGGATCTGATCTGTGTATTTACTTTTTCAGGAGTAAAAAGGCAAGATTTTTTTAACTGAAAACATTTTGTTTCCTTAAGCTGTATACATCCCTGCACTTTAGACTTTCCTTGTGGGTTTGAATGAAGAAAGTTGTAAACCATGTCATAAGAAAAGAATGACTAAGAGATAAATATGGTAATAACTGACCAGCGTAAATAAATGACTATAAGAATGTGTTCACTGGCACATGTGTGTTTGAGGTCTGACAATGGTTTTCTTTAATCCAGATGTTTGAGAAACTTAAGATATTTATGCAATACCATGCACTGTTGCATAACATTTTTATAAGAAGGTAAATAAAAAAAAAGAAAATTGAAAAAAAAACTAAATCTATCATTGCATAACATACACCGTGGAACATTAAATGTCTGTAATGTGCAGATGAAGAAGGCAAAAGGAAATCCAGTTCTGGTCAGGAAATGTCTTTGTTCTTGAAGTAATTTATTCCTTCATTTGTATCATACTTGTTAGGCAATCAAATTATTCTGCAAATGTAGATTGATTTTCTTTTTATAGTTTTCAAACTTAGGTCTATGGAAAGATAACCATTTAGAACTAGTTATCAAAATTTCCCACACACTAACAGCGACAGTATGGTTTATCTATTTGCTAAAGAGCACATTTACTTTAAGATAAGAAGTCTATATTTGCATTTAAACTAGTCACCCTTGCTGATTAGCATAAAAAACATGCACTTGTCAATACAGAATGCTAGGTTGTAGATGTGTAGTTGGTGAACTCAGAAACAGATGCATGTATATAATGAAAGAAAGAAGCCATAAATAGAATCATGTTTAAATTTGAACGGGGAAATGGCTACAGGGAGGGTAGAAAGATTGAAAGAATACTCAGATCATGGACTATGAGAAAGGCCATAGGCTGTAATTTTCCCTATCTAATTTTTATGTTTACATGATGCAATTATATGCTATAAAAATAAGCATGCACCATATATCCAACACATAATCTTTCAAAAAAATCTGTCACAGCAAACTTCTGCTTCAAATGTCCTTATTAGGTCTCTCTCAGAAAACCCTTCCATGGTTCAAAAAGCTACCTATTCAATATGTATCAGCTAATAAAATGACACTTCACCCTCTCAACATACCTCCTGGTTACCAGCACTGTACCACAAGGCTGTATCCTTTGTCCCCTCCTCTTTAACATTCTCACCAACAACCTCTACACATCTGTACAACAGGCCTCACTAATACAGTACGCAGATGACTCCATACTCATTTGTGCATTGATAACATGGCACACCTCCAAAGTATTACTCAGGGACCTTTAACATCCACTGAGACATGGCTTTCTAACTCACAATGCGTGCTCAACCCTAAAAAAACTAAACTACTGTGTTGTTTCCCAAAATCCTGCTCTCATAAAAAATCAAAATTGAAAGTCCTCTCTGTTGGTAATGCAACCGCAGAAGTCACTTCTCATAACAAATTATTAGGCGTGGTAGAGGATGATAATCATTCAGCCTGCAGATACAAAATTGTATAAGAAGACATCAACAAAAATTAGGAATACTTTACAGAGCCAAAAACTTTCTCACTAATGCAACTAAATCTAAATGCGCCACTACTTATCTCCTCCTCTGACTTGTTGATGGCGGTCCCATCCTTACTAACCTCTAGGCATCACAAAAATAAAATCTTGAACAATGCCACCACTACATAACACTAAAAAGCCTAAACTGGTTAGGACTACCCCATCAGCTGGCATATACACAGCTTCTTATCACATATAAAATTATTTAGCATCTATCTGGTTGTCTGACACTAAATAACGTTCTACACAACTATCTTCCTAGTTGGCCATTATGATCCAGTGACCAAAAACTCCTGTCTGTCCACAAATCTATCAAATCTGCTGAGCATTGTCTACTCTAGTACCATGTTGCTAAGGCCTAGAACTACTTACCTGTATTCATCAAGTCAATACCCTCTGTCCAATCCTTCAATACCATCTAAAAGACTTCCTAGCCCAAAGCTAGCTCTGTTCTTGCTAAACACCAGGGTAAACTATATCCCTAAATGTGAACAAATACTTATTCATACCTTATACCTCTTTACTTTCCCTTCTTCACTCACTTCTTTACTTCTACCAATTTCTCTGCCCTGGCCTTTTCTCTAAATATACCATAATCCAGCTTTTCTCTCACTTCATATTGCAATTCGTGTTTGTATTATACTAACTTACCTTTAATTTTTCTATAAACTGGATAAAACTTCGCTAAATATTAAATGACTGTCATATAACTGCTATCTATTCTGACAGTGCCAGAGTCCCACTGACCCGAAAAAGAACATTTGTTGTAAGTTTTGTATCAGAATACTGCATTCTGTCTTTTGAAGTCATGTTTACCACATTAAGCGCAGTGTTGTAATGTTTGCAGTGTTCATTATTTTTTCTCCAAAATTTCAGTTTACTTAATTCCAATCAAGTGACAAGTAGGTGAAGGACAGATTAGGATAGCCTAGACCCGGATAATGGAAACTGGCTCTTGGAACCTGGAATGTCTAAAGCACCACTGAGGAAGGAACAACAGCTCATATAGGATGTTGAAAAGTATTGAGCTAAGAGGCCTTGTATGTTTTGGGAATGCTCAGATTTCCCTGGCTAGACACTATTCAGTTACAGTTTGTGCCAGTAATTAAGCTGGTCATCTCAGTTACTCAATGTCAGTATGAGTTTCAGAAAGGAAAGCCCTCCTATTGTTTGTACTATTCAAAGGATTAAACCTTCTTAGAGACTATGATTGCAGGGTTTAATAGGGTGCCATGCAGGTACTGTAGTTCTACTGGGAAATGCCAGCACTCATATGGGGAATGATGGGGATACCTCAAGGAGTGCATCTGGAGGAATGGACTGTCTCATCTGAACATGAGTGGTGAATTGTTTGGGGGCTAGTCAAGGACAGTCCATGGTAAACACTATGTTCAAAACACAAAAACACAAGTGTATTTGGTATCAGAGCATCTTAGATCAAAGGTCAGTGATCACCTCTGCACTAATGTTATCAGACCTGATCCTGCATGCTCTTGTCATTTCTGTCAAGTGAGGTACTCAGATGCCAGCTTATTACTACACTGACCATCTGACTTGAGTTGAGTTAGATGGTTAGTGTAGTGGCTACAGGGACCAAGGAAATTGTAATGTGTAGCTGTTATTACTGTGGTAGAGGGGTTCAAATCCCACGTCTAGAAGAGTTTCACCCATATACCTCAAATGATCAGGGATGTGGACTTTGAATAGACCAAGATTAAGATGTTAGTATCCATGGCAGTGGCACAGAACTGTGCCCATAAGGTTGTTTGTACTTGTCGAGGCATTGAGCACAGATCTTGCCTGCGGACAACAGCAGTAAGGAAAGTTGTCAGGTTAAAGAACAAACTTCTCCTTAATACCAGTAAGGACGAGGTCTCCAGATATGACAGAGGACAAGGGACAGGATGGCAGGAGCTGTGACAGTCATCAGAGTAAAAATCTGGGTATTTGAGGAGTTTGGTGAGGCCATGAAGAAAAACCTTTCAATAGCTTCAGACAGAGTCTGGTAAAACATCAGGTGACTCATGAGGTGAAGGTGCAATATTATTCCTGCCATTCTCAGCATGGAGGACTGATTACCTTGAGTGGGGGCATTGTTGAGGGGTGCAAGGGATACTTTCAGAACTACATCCAGTGGAAACGTTCTCCACTGAGGAAGCAGGTGAAAACAGACTGGAATTAGACCTATTTCAAAAGGTTAGGTTGCTGCAGTGATTTAACAGCTCTCTTGTGGCAATACTGCAAGAAAGGATGACATCCTGCATGGATATCTTGACATCACTGAGGAATCTCATTTTGTCATGGTTGACATGTTTTTAGTGATGTGTTAAAAGCAGGGGCAGCGCCTATGGTCTGACAAAATGGAATATTGGCTCCATTTCAAAAAGCAGGAGAGGACAGTGTGTGCTTGAATTATAGAAAAATTAAACTTCTTAGCCTGCAGGGAAAGTAGATGCCATGGTGATGGAAAGGGATCTTCATCCAACAATTGAGCCTTTGATTCAGCAGAACGAATGTGGATTCCATTCTGGCCATGGAAAAATGGATCATGGGAGTTTGCCAACCCTGCCTACATGTGTTTTGTGGACTTAGACACAGTATATGACCATGTACCCTGGCATGCCTTAAGGGAAGTGCTACAACAGTATGAGGCCCAAGAGCTGCTACTACAGTCACTAAATCCCTGTATTCAAATATGGCTATGTCTACATTTGTGGTATTACATAAATATGTTGAGGGTGGGTGTGGGCTTTACCATGGGTGTCTTTATCTGTTCTCATTTCAGATTTGTTTGTACCAGATTTCAAGGTGTAGCTGAGATCTTGAGAGCATCCAGTTTAGGGGATGTGAGGATTGCAGCTTTGCTGTTGTCAGATGATGTTATCCAATTAGCCTCAAGTAACTGTGAAAGCTAGTATGCAACTGAGTGATTCACTGCTAAATATTAAACAGTTGAGATGCATCTTATCAGCTCCCTAAATCAGAGGTCATGGTTTTGTTCTTGAAAAACTTCTTTGCAGACTGAGGAACAGCTATGTTACATAAAGACAGAGGATATTATTTATCACAGGGGTTTAATTCATGAAAGAGAAGAAGGAACCAGGAGACTGGCCGGCTGATGGGTGCAGTTGTGGTGTTATGATAGCTGTTGTACTCAGCTGTGGTGGTGAAACAAGATGTGATTCAGAGAATGAAACTCTCCACTTACTGATCAGTCTATATCCCAGACCTCACCAATGTTCACGAGCTTTGGGTAGTGGTCAAAAGGATGAGATCACAGATAGAAGCAGCAGAAAAGTGGGATTTTAGCAGGGTAGCTGGATTCACTTTCCATGACAGAGTGATGAGCTGAGCAGTCCTCAAAAACTTTTCAGTATAGCCACTGCTGAGAGCAGTTAGATGGCTCAGGCTCCTTGTGTGAATGCCCCCAGGGTGCATTCTACAGGAGGTATATAAGGCACAGCTCACTGGGACAAGACTCTAGGCCAGACTCAGAACATATTGGATGGATTGTATCTCAGCTTGCCTGGGACACATGGACATCCCACAGGATGTGCTGCAGACTGTTGCTGGGGATAAGGGCAGTCTGGAATCTGGTCTACCCAACTTAGGTTACGACTGCTGCAGCTTTTACCCAGTAAGTACTTTAGGAAATCATGGTAGTGATAATGATGGTGATGGTGATTTTAACATACTGTGTTTTATGACAACACCACAGTATGATGAATATAAATGAAAAAAATGTAAAGTATGTGCATTTTGCTTCAAATCTGCCTTTTACAAGAGTGAAATATCACTTTTGCGCTGATTTGTATGTTTGTACAAGAACATTTTGGTTTGTCAGCATGTAACACTTAATCATAGATATCATTCAACACTAGGGCTCTGTTAAGTCCAGTCTCAAAGCTGACGTTCTGTAATAGCAGGTTTAATTCAGAGAGCAGATCAACTCAATTATATGATGCAGATCCAATGTCGCTATGCAAAGTGTCAGGGACAGAATTCCAGACGTTGCAAATAATCCAACAGCAAAAAGAGAAAATGGCGTGCCTGCAGCAGTGTGGCATAAACTTATAAAATCTGACCACACCTCAGGTGACCCCTGTTGAAATAGTGGATTTGATAGTGCAGATGTGGAGTATTGGTGTGCCCATCGTGGAGGAGAGGGGAGATGCATACAGTCAGGGTACACACACTTGGTTTGATTTTCCTCATAGAAAAAGGATAGGAAGGGCATCCTGCTGACCCCAGATGCTTGTGGAAATAAAGGGCAGCTCAGTGTTGATGCTCATTGCATGTCACTCTATTGGGGTTACCTTTTCAAATGACCAGAGTTTAGAGGGACACCT
>NC_056747.1:1155270075-1155347575 GCF_019279795.1 Protopterus annectens | reverse complement strand
CATAAAAGAATAGTGAAAGAATGTTTACATTTTTGACGTAGTACAAATGCCTAGTACCTTCATGATATCAGAATACCTATCTGAGCATCACAATAACTTATTCCCAAACTCTGATTGACAGTCAGATGACAGTAGGGTAATTGTGGCCACATCATTTATCAAACTTGTGATCAGATTGTGAGTCTGATCTCCCACAACATATAACCTCCTTGCACACTACTGCATCGTTTCTGAATTCAGAAGGTAAGTATCTGGGTTTTGTATAGTCTGGAAAATATGTCATAATTGCCTTATCATTTTTAGAAAATCACTACATATTTACTTTTCCATGATTTAATTTGCATAGCTGTTTGCAGGCGTACTTCAGATTATTCCACACTATAACATCTGGTCTGCTTAAAACGTCAGCAAAACCATGATCTTAGTTCAGGAACTAAAATATTTCATGTGCACATGCTTAGAACGGATATAACTTTCTTTAGAGCCATTTTATTGTGACCTACTTGTCAATGACCAACTAAGCAAATAAGAGTTTATGAAAACAATTTCACTTTTTTCTGTGAAAGGTTTCACTCCTCCACACCCTCATGGCAAAGGGACATGATCCATCTTACTACAGCAAACTCAGGGGTTGCTGCACCAGGTGTAGTTATAGAGCAAACACAGAGAGCTGGGTTTGCCGATCGAGGTTATGAGTTCAAACTCAACATAGCTGGCCATCTCAGAATTGCTAGTGACATAATTTGGCAGAGTATAGCTTTCATCTACTTAAATAATGAACTGAGTGACTTATACAATAGTTTTCAGATCTTATATAGTTTATTTATTTATTTGTTAACTGAGGCTGAGCACTGATTTCAGTAAACTGTTTCCTGGCTTAGCTCACATAAAAAGGAAATAATAAAATACAATTAATGAAAACTGCATAAATCATGAAGAAAAAGGAATATGCAGACCGTAATGTAAAATATAAATAGAAGAAAAGAGAAAATATGCAGCGAAATGAAGAAAAGGAGTGTACGTAAACCATAATAACCAGTGCATATCAGTAAGTAATGATAAAAGAAATACAATAAATTAACAATGTAGGCAACATTAGCAAATGTGGTTGTTTGCTATTTACATATGCATGAGTTACAGTAAATGAGTTGAGTGTGCAGAATGCCCAGAGCATATGTAAGCTTTTGTAATGTGCCTTCGCTCCATGTAGGGACAGAACTGGTATGTGTGCATTTGAGTTTTTAGTCTGATTAAATCTAAGCAATGTTCCCCTTATTGATATGTATACACTTAGCTTGGTTGAAAAGAAGGGTTTTTCGCTCTCTTGGCTTGATTTCTCCAAGTGTTTTGGGTTTCTAATACCATGACATAAATGGACCTCATTCCCAAGTCAGGGAATGATTAAAATTCATGAAATTAGTATTGTATCAGTCTTTGATATTAGCCAAGTTGGACAGGATGATGAAATAGTTATATGTTCAGGGATGGATTTCCAGGTTTTGGAGGCCAGGACTGGGAAGGAGTGTTCTGTGAATTATAGTTTGGTGATTGGAGTGAACAGGTTAGGGGTGGATGTTGACAGTGATCTCATACTATATGGTGCTTGTCTTTCTGAAAATTAAACTATAATATTTCCCGTAACACACCACAAGCAAAGCAGAGTCAAGGCAAATACCTTTATTAATAACTGGACAGGCTGACATGTAACATAGCTAAAAAACATATGTCATTTACTAAAGGAACAAAATGGACTGTTTTAACTGGTTTACAAGGCAGCAGCAATATACAACTATTATTTACAGAAAATTTATTTACAGAAAAACAGTATTTATAGATATGGAGAAAACTATTACTGTTCAATGGATGTGTCCTCGTGGATTACTATTTCCTTCCCAAGATGACAAAAACATATTTTAGAAACACTTCATAAGAGTTACATTGGATAAATTCATCTTGCTTTCTGGATTTTGCATCTCCTGCCCTCCTAATGGCAAAAAAGGTACTGCTGTGTACCAGTTGAGAAGCAAGGCTGCTAGGCCTTATGTCTAAAGTCAGCAATGATTCTTTCAAAGATTGCTTGTTTTATTACAAGATAGAAACAACACAGTTACATTTCATTAAACTATATACAGATATAAGCTAAATGCAGTAACAGACATTTGTACACGCTGGCCCAAATGAGCAATGATGGCCCAGATGTTTAGATTTCTCATCACTGTGCAGTGTTTTTTTAGCTAGATCACTACTGCTGACCTCAGATTTGTGGACTCAGTGATACCTCTCCTCTCGCTGGTTTCATACATAGTAGGGGCATAACTCTAGCTGTGCCACTTTCTGGGCATGTCACATCTATCTAGATTGGGTAAGCATTTTGGCCATCACGTTTTGTGCATTCTCATCTCCATGGAATGGAGAAGAAATGAAAGGACATCATACTGTAGCCAGATGTTTATTTCAGGGGACACTTTTTTTTATCCTATCAAGCCTTCCCCAGCTGTCCAAGTGGCCAATTCAGGAAAAAAGTCTGGCAAAAAACTGATAGGATATATAGGTAGTTACTAGGTAGGTGGTGAAAGGGACCATTGTGAAGCATACTCGATCTTTACTGAAAGCACAGTCTGGTTTGTTTTGCTGTACTCCAAACAGAAGTCTTGATCCTTGATCTTCTTGATGAATTTATTTTTAAGACTGTAAGCTGATTTATCATTTTTAACATACTATTATCCTAAGGAGTAAAACTTGGCTGCACCAACCCAGATCTCCACTGAGCACTTAGATTTCACCAATACATATTTTTAATCCAAAATATTCAATAGCATTGTATCATCACATTTCTCCCAAACATCAGCGCTTATCTCTTCTATATTAAAGTGCAGGAGATCTTATAAAATTGGAATGCAATTTCACTAATGGAAGAGGTTCCCAAATTTGTAGAGATAGAGTCCATATGGTGTTAACCATAGGAAGGATCAAAGTTCCATAACGTCTTTTAATAGTACCTATGAAGATTTTTCACAGCCCTTCTTACATGTTGTGTTGCTACGGCCAGCTGTTCAGTCACTTCTTCATGGTCAGCACTTGCTGTCACCCTATCTCATGTTATACTAGGTCTAGTCATGTCCATGGTAGCCAGCTGTTCGGTCACTTCTTCATGGTCAGCACTTGCTGTCACCCTATCTCATGTTATACTAGGTCTGGTCATGTCCACGGAGGGGTGCAAACTATATCATTCACACTTATATGTCCACACTTACTCATCTAAATCATTTGAGCCTCTTTTTGTGGATTATCATCTGCACTTACAGAAGTCCAAAACACTTGGAGAAATTAAACGGGAACAAGCACCCTGACATAGGAAAGTGCAACTTCCCTCACTTTCCTTATTTGTTTTTCCTTATGTGATACATGCTCTGAATACTATTTGAGCTCCTTCTTGTGCCAAGTGACACCTTTTACTTAATTTGAAGTTTGTATTTAAATGTTAGAGTCTCGTTTGATGTCTTTCCTCTTATTCCTTAAAGCACCTCTCACTGTTCATCTGAGGTCCAATTAAATGGTTACTCATTTTTCCATCCATTCCTTCACCTTTTCATATTTGTCTAATACATACTCAAATAGCAAAGACGTTTCTCCACCATCCTTTTTTGCATCTATTAATTTATTGCTTTACTTCCAATCCATGTGACTAAATTTCCCCGAAACTCCTGCATTTCTAAAGAAGCCATTTCCTCCTTCCCAGAATGCTATGCCACCACTCAAGTGATGTGTTGCTGTTGGATATCATCAACATAGAAAAGCTAATCTTCTCTCCTACTGTCTTTACCTGCTTCAACTTGATTCTATTCAAACCCATCCCACATCATGCAGGATGGCCCTGAGGAACTGCCCTCCCCTTCTCTCGGCAGCCACAATAGGCAACAACTCTAATTGATCTTGCAGTTCAATGTGTTAAGATAAATTGTTTCATTTTGGTATGCAGTTATTGTCAGACCACAAAAGCTTCTTAATTACAGCAAATAAAATATTTATGGGCAATAAAATCTGGCTGTCTCCAAAAATGTTTCCTTTAACCTCAAGGAGAGCAAAACTAGATAGACAAGTGGAGAATGTGATGCTGGACATCCAGTTATCTAGGTTTACATTGAAGCTGGCAAGGGTGCTCTGTGTGACATGTAACTGGAAGTTTGTTCCAGAGGTGAGGGATACATTGGATTATGAATCTATTGGGCCAATGTGTTTTATTTATCTGTTGGTGAAGATTTACTTACTTTAACCAGATATTGAAGATACCTCGTGTTCTGTGAAGGAATCGCTGGTCAAAGAGGGTTGGATTTTGCATGGCTCAAAAGGCTAGACATATATATATATATATATATATATATATATATATATATATATATATATATATTTATTTATATGGGTCTACTTTGAAACATCTAAAACCCATAACATCTAATTTAATAACATTGAGAGCAGAACATCTAAAACCCAAAACATCTAAAACCCATAATATCTAACTTCATAACATCTAACACTACAAATCACAAGAAAATAACATCCCCTCCACATATAATGACACGAAACTACCAAACACACTTTTTACTATGTTTCTGCAGGGGGGCAAGACCCCCAGCACCCTCCATGTGGGGGGCTACCCTCCCCGTAAATTAAATATACCAACTCCAAGATCGCACTACAGTGGGAAAAAGTTAATTTCCTAACCCCACTGTATCAAGCCCCCTTGCAGAAACATAGTAAAAAGTGTGTTTGGTAGTTTGGTGTCATTATATGTCGTTATATGTGGAGGGGATGTTATTTTCATGTGATTTGTACTGTTAGATGTCATGAAATTCGATGTTATGGGTTTTAGATGATTTGAAGGGGACCTATAGATATATATATATAGATATATATATGCCACTGCACTCATCCTCCCTAACCTATCTTCCCCTGCACCTAAGACTCCTTTTGCCTCCCCTCATCCCACCTTTACTCTTTTCCTGTTTACCATCTTACCCCCTTCTCTTTCATTTTTTGCATAATTTCTGCTACCTCCCTCCCTCTACTACCTACAATCTATTTGTTAGCTTTTCTACCACCTATTACTCATCTCTTTGCTACCCCCTCTCCCATTACTCACTCCCCCCACTTTTAAACCTTACTAGGCATAATGTTTTACAAATTTAATGTGCAATGATATAGAACTATTTATGAATATCTCTTACTCGATTAATGCTATACCTTTGCATAACCTCATTATTACAACCTTTGTAAAGCTAAACTTATATTGTATGTTAATTGTGAACTGCTACCTGACTTTGTACCTCAAATTTTATACTACTATGTTGTTAAATTTATCTTACTGCGGAGCTTTTCTCCCCGGGTCTCTGCTGAAAATGAGCCACTAGGCTCAGTTGGACTAACCTGGTCAACAAATGTAAAATAAATAAAATTAAATTAAAAAAAAAAAAAATATATATATATATATATATATATATGTATATATAAAAGGAGGAGTCTATTTTGAGACAACTGTTCTTTTTAAAGATGAATCTCTGAGTTACATAACAAAAAGTCCATTATATTCAAAAATGGATCTGATGCAATATGAGAAAAGGGAAATTAATTCTTCTTTGGATCCAGTGGAGATGCCTTTGGAAGTTAGGCTTTATGAACTCCTGTAGAAACATAATGGTCAAATGATAAGGCATTAACAAGAAGAGAGCCTAGATCCCTAACAATTAGGGAGGTATGGCACCTATATAGTATGTGAACATGTTTTGTTTATCAAAATTAACTATGCTACATTTTTTCACTTTTAATTTGAGACCACAGTCCTTGCATCAATTCTTTACATTTTCTATCCCACATTGGAGCAATTGTGAGTCAGTGGAAGATTGAATAACAGCAACCATTTTACAGTCATCTGTAAACTTAAATAATCACAGGCCAGGAATGTTGGCTTAAAGGTCTCAATAATGCATGTTAAATAGAAGAAGGTCCAACACTGAGCCCTGAAGTACATCACTGGTAACTTGTTTTGCCTTTAAAAGTGCACCTTTGACTCTAAGCACATGGGTTCTGTCAGCCAATCACTTAGCTATCCTCCACACTACGTAAGTATTTATATTCAGGATTACAATTATGTCAATAATGCGGCATGGGAAATAGTGTCAAACACCTTGTACAGATCTAGATATACTGTATGCACTGCATAACCACTGTCCACTGCTTCAGTTACTTTTTCAAAGAAATGAATGAAGTTAAAGAGAGAGAAGTTTCCTTGGAGAAAGCTGAATTGATGAGGGTCCAGGGATAATAGATTTTCAATGTTCAAATGTTGACGTCTGAGATAATACATTCCATAACTTTCTATATGAGGCTAGTGTGGCTAATAGGTCTATAGTTACCAGGGTCACCCTTATGTAATGGTAGTATAATGGCTGTTTTCCAGCCTTCACAAATGTAACCAGTGGAGAGACTTAGCTTAAAGACGTTATGTACAGATTCAGACAGACCATGTTTGGCACTGATAATCAGTCATCCTGGTATATCATCAGGGTCCATGCATGAGTTGTTCTTAGCTTTTATGAGGTCTAAGAGAACATGTTTCATGCTAACTGAAAAAGGGGGAGGTTGGGATTGTGGAATTTGTACAATACCTATAATTCTTATAATTCTGGGTTGAGTAAAATCTTCATTGTCTTGGATATTAGCTATTTAATTTGGGTCAGAATCTGCAGTATTATCAAGAACAAGCTCAGAACAGTATTGGGTGTTAGTTTTTATCTTCCTGACATAATTAAAAAAATTGTAGTTACTTTTGGTTTTATCGGTTATTTTAAGTTCATACTCTTGAGTTTCCTAATGGTTCTCTTAAGCTCCTTACTAGTGTCCTTAAGTGAGCACTTAAGGTACGTAGGAAGAAACTTCTTATAAATATTGAGAAATGTCCCTACTTATATAATTTATTTATATGGGTATTCCATCATATGGTTTTGCTTTTAAATTTCTAATATCATTTGGTGTGGATAATGACTGCTTTATTAATATAACTATTTAAGTGTGAGTAGAAATTATTTATTTATTTATTTGCATTTGTTTACCAGGCTGGTCCAGCTGGGCCACAAGTGCCCATTTGTCAGTGGAGTCCCAATGAGAAAAGCTCCACATAGAAGACATTTCACATATAATACAGAATTTACATTAATAATGACAATTAGTACATATTATTGGCAGCTTATACAATTGGTGAAAAAATAGTACATAAGTAATCATTCTCAAATCAAAGATATTATACAGGCAATACAGAGTATATACATGAGAACATTCCATATGAGCAGTTTACAGCCAGCAAAATTTATATAGAACACTTCATGCAGTGGTTGCAAAGCAGATATAGGAATTAGTTAGAGACTAGGTACTTAAACTTTTCACACATTTAGGAGGTGAACAATAGGCTATATGAGTCCTTTTGCAGGAATCAGCAAAGTCAGTGGATATTGTTGCAGATATAAGTGGTGGTATGATATTAACATAGGCTGCGAGAGTACTTAAATGTCTCACCTGGTTCAATGGTAGGTCTACAAGGGTTAGGAAGAGAAGGAAGTAGACAGGAGGGATCAATGGTAGGACAATGAGGGTTAGTAGAAGAGGGAAGTGGACAGGATGGAGTGGTGGAATAAGTAGAGAGACAGGTGGATGTGAAAGGATGATGCCACAGTAGTAGAGTGAGGGTGAGAATAGTTGTGATGGTTGAAGTTAGGTTATATGAGATGTGGTGTTAGCACATGTGCACAGCCAAGATGAGGAGAGGTGTTGTTTCAGAGATGTCTTAAATAGGGTTACTGAGTGGGTCACATAGATGACAAAGATTAAAACTAATGCAAGTAAAACAATTAAAAAAATCAAAAATTGAAATGAATGGCTGTAAATCTGAATCGGTGAATAGGCAGGAGCTTTAGCAATGGGATCCATTGGAGGAGAATTACATCACAATTTGTTTAGGTCATCAAGTAACTGAGAAATATTTGCTGTTGGGAAGTCCTTAAACACAGATCTACTCAAAGGGGAAGTACCATCAGTTTTAAAGTCAAATGTCACTAATTAATGGTCTGATTTAACAAGGCAGGATGATCCATAAGGAGATATGAAAGAAGTGGCTATATTTGTGAGGACCAGATCCAGGATATTGGGGCCTCTAGCAGGATTGTTAACTGTTTGTAAAAGATGGTTATCATTTGTAATGACAAGAAAGCAGATATATAAAGTACTTTTTCATTATATTTTATGATTGTTGTACTAGCAAAACTTGTTATTCTCTACAGCACTGCTAGCAAAATAAAAAAGAGAAAATACTTCACACGGGTGTTCTCAACTTCGAATATGATGTTGAAATGACACCTCAAGCTGCACCATTCCAGTCAATCATTTCAAGATTTAGATTTTTTTTCAATGGTCTTACTTGCATTAGTTTTAATCTTCGTCATCTATGTGACATCACTGGAAATGCAGACATCACAAAGACAAACACAACTGAATGAGCAGCTCACATTCAAGAGAGAAGCTGATTTTCCTGCAGCCTATAAAGCAGAGTCAGACCTGGATAAAATATATGATCCGCTGGGTATCTACAGTAGCTGTTCCTTTGCTGTTAGTTGAATACTTAGCCAGGTAACTATTGCTTATAAACCAATCTGCTCCTAAGTGTATAATTTAGATATCACCCTCTACCATCATGGAGTCACAGCCTGCTCTAACTTCTTTCTTAGCCATCATATTAAAATTATGTGTAATAAGGCAATGTAACACACCCTTCATGTTTACTGACAACCCTATACTCCTACCATATAATGAGTCCCCCTGAGAAAAATGCAAATATTTCCTGAGAATTGAGGCTAATCTCTACCTACCTCCTACAGTCAATAAATAGTAATAAAACCTCAGTCCTGCTTATACTGATCATAGTACAAAGCTCGTTGTTCTTTTTTGTCCAGGTTCTCCAGTTACCAATTTAGCAAACCTCAGCCATCTAGAAACACTTTTACATGAATACCTACTTCTAATGCAAATTACTGTGGCTGGTAAGCCTAGACTCTTAAGATCCTCTTGGCCTATTGCAAACTCTAGTAATATATACACACAGATACTTTACCCACTAGGGTGGATAAAGAAAATTTAATGATAAACTGCCTCTCAGGTTCTAGAATTAGGTATGTCATTAGGGCACTTAGGATTCTTCACTATCCCAAATACAAATACTCACCCATATGGAAGTGAATAATTTTAGGCACAGCACCTTAAGGGAGATGAAGAGGGACACTGTTGAAAAGATAAAATCACTATATCTTCAAGAAAGGTAAGACCCTGCTATTGAGGAACACTCAACTGGCTTTAATACTTTGCTGCATAATTTGTATCATTCCAAAGGAATCTGTGTCTACTTAGGATAAGATTGTCAACAGTCCTTCATTATGTGTTCAACTCTGACCCCAAGACTTTTGCATATTGGCTAAAACCTTTGCTGTCTCTATAGCACCTCCTTAGGCAAAGTTCAGTTTACAGACATCCTCATGCAGTAAAGTCCAACTCAATTGACATTAAGTAAGTGCTATTTAATAGTAGAAGCTTAAACAACAACTTGATCCCACCTAGTTCAGATTTGTAAAAGGTAGATTATGTCTGCTCAGCTCAAGTGACTTCTGTGAAAGGGTCTCAGAGGCTTTGGATATGAGTCACTCTGTCCATACTGCTTACCTCAACCTGCCAAAGGCCTTTGACACCATTCCCTAAACAGATACCATTGATTAACTCAACCAGCTCAACCTTAACCTCTACACAGTCTGCTGAATAGCTAAACAGCTTATGAAAATAACTTTTCTTAAAGTTGGAAATACTTCTAATCAGAAGTATGTCACAAGCTGTGTCCCACAAGATGACACCTTGGGCTCTCTACTCTTTCACATTTTTTTTTTGTTTATGCTCCTTAACCAGGTTTTGAGGGCCACAAGTTGAGGGAGCAACACTGGTCATGAAATGAGCAAGCTATGGTACTGAGAAAGTCTCTTCCTAGACTCTCTCTCATAAAGACTACAATGGGACATCTCTGCTTGTCTTTCCAAGCAATGAAAGACCTTGTACTGTTTGATCTCCTTCACCTCCCCTGAATGAGCAGTACAACTTACGCTTGTTCTAGGACTAAATGTTTACTGTCACCTTAAAAATACCTACTGGAGTGATAGGTACTTAGTTCAATATATTCCTGGCCTTGATTTAGACTACCTTTGCACATCAAACTGCATAATCCCCCAGAAAACCTCAAAGCCAGACTTGATAAATGGATGGGAGACCATAAATTCACATGTGGAATAGTCTGCTTGCTAGAGGAAATAAATAAACTTTTATTACTGTTGGGTGATGTGACAGAGCTTCTCGATAGCCTCTCAGAATATAACATTAATATCTACCTATGAACCAGCTAAGTAAAAGCAAAGTTGGAAGATAGGTTTATATGAAACATATCTGATGCAGATTAATGCATGTCAATTAATTAGCATTAATGTTATGTACAATAGAGAACTAATCATGTGTACAGAAACAATTATATTGCTTTATCAGGAAGATATGGAGTAGCACAAACATAAGCCAGAAATTATCGCATAGATATAGAAGGAAAGAAAGCAGAGCTTTAAAGGAGAGCAGGTGGTTAAACGTGTAGCTGTAAAATACATATAGCGAATAAAGAAGAAACCATTGGTAGAGCTCCTTGCAAAAAAACTGACTACTTCAGACGTTATGAAATAGGTTATAGTGGGAAAGCAGCTAAATATGTAATTACTGTAGTGCTGATAGAAAAACTATAATCCGCACGTAATTACCCATAAAGCTAAGGTCTTATTTTTCAAACTGTGAAATAATTTTTATGTCAGTGATCCCTAGAGGAAGAATTTTGGTCTCAATGCTACACAGAGGAATATTAATCCCCAGGATGAGTAACTATTTTCCTGCATAACATTCTGAGCAAGATTGATTCGCATTCAGCGACTCAGAAAAATGAAGAAACCAATTTTTAGGAGCAGTGCTGAGTTTGACAGAGCATGAATTCCTTACAGCAGCAGTGTCTCCTGCCTGGCTTGTAATCATCCAGGTGAAACTCAATATTTTATACAAAGTTATCAGTTCCAAATCCCTTGAATAAATAAAGCAATATTTATTTGGCCAATCTAGTGGGGAGTATTTCAGCCCTCTACATGGAAGGTTTTTAATCATTATATGAAGGATATAGGACAGAGGACAGTAATATAAATTTTCAACTGAAAAAAAAATTCACTGTAAGGCAAGGCATTTGGAAGGCTTAGAAAATAAATACAAACTTGTCATTCAGAACAGATTGAAAGTGGCCACATTACCAAAATATGAGACTCGGTAAATGTATCTTGGACTGGCTAATTTTGTGGTTTATTGAATATGCAAATCTCCTGACACATTAGATAGGTTGCAGGGAAATCTAGCTTCTAGAACTCTGGGTGGTTACAATCAAACTGTAATTCTCTGATTAGGAAACCTAGAAATGCTTGCTTAATTAGAACAATACAAACATGGCATTTATAGACTTTTATATTGCCAACATTGAGAAATACAGAATTCTGAATTTATAGTTCAGCAGTTCTGAAAATGTTCTTAATATATTTATTTCCAGTTTTCATAACACAACAAACTTGAAAGACTATGCTGCTGTCTGTAAAATATTAAATATTGCTAAAAGTCAATTCAGTAGCTGAGTTTTGTCTGGCTGATGTTTCAGAAAAACAACATGTATTGGTCTGACCTTTTGCAATGGCATATCTTTATGGTGTTGCTCTGAATTTGTAGTCTAGGAATATATTCCCCAAAGGACAAAACATTAATTTATTGCTGTTTATTTTGTTTTATATTTTGTTGCAAATCACACAGACCCTTTGAGATTATAGGTCAAAACTATTACTTGTTTAGTGGCCTCATGTTGGATAAGGATGAAGCTCTCACTGGTCCTCAGACGACTTGTTTTTGACTAGTGGCACTGCTGTGGGACGGACTGTGTGAGGGGAGGATAGGAGTGAGTGGCTGATGTTGGATCTTCCCCCTGGGGGTAGGGAGGCAGCCTTGGCTCACTGCAATAATAGCATTAAGAGTTTACCAAGCTCCACGCTGCAAGCTGTATACCGCTTGGACAGGAGTTGCATATGAGCAAATGCTTGCATGATACACCTCTTGAAAGCAGCAATTGTGGAAGTTGCAAGGCTGCTGTGGGGTGGTGGTGGTGGTGGGGTTAGGGTATATTTCCCCAGCAGCATTATAATGCCACACCATTGTCTTCATTCTCCTCAACGGACCTGGGTGAATGTTAGGTAAAGCATAAGAGAGGCTAAGGTGGATCCGGTAGACCTGGTGTATGAGGAAAGGTGCTGGCGGCAGGGAGGGGTAAAAAATATTGTTACTTGTTTAATTCCAGAATTGCAAAACTGTGTAGTCTGGTACCCTAGCAAGACTAGAACTGGTGTCAGTCTACTTATGCATGTCTTCTCAACTGCTGAAACCAGTGGAGGCTGCAATTTTGCTCAGATATATGAATTTTTACTTTGCCCTAATCATATGCCACGGTGGTGCAGCGGTAGCATTGTTGCCTCACAGCAAGAGGTTCTCCCATTCGATTCTCAGCTGGAGTGCAGGGACTGCCTTCTGTGTGGAGTCTGCATGTCCTCCCCGCGGTTGGGTGGCATTCGAAAGACATGTGTAAATGGGCGTGCCTTCGTTGAAGGTTGGACATTGAGCTGGCACCTCGGCGTTCGTGAAAATCTACTGCCAATCATTAGTGGACCGGAGTTCCACTGTGGCGACCCCAAACTGGGAAAAGCCGAAAGACAAACAACAACTTTGCCCTAATCATAAACTTTTAATAACTATGGGTTAGATTAATGAAGAGTCCTTTTATCCATTGTGCACACTCCTACATATGCGGAGGTTCTCAACAAAAATATACCTAAACAAAAGAGACCTCCAAAGCAAAAACACACGCACATCACAACCCACAACACCAAGCATCACACATAATGCACACCCCTGTTTCTCACAGCCTCTAAGGCCTAGCCACAAACCCAACATACTAGTCATTGGAGACTCTATTGTGAGACATGCAGATGTGCCGCACACATGGCTAGACAAGGAGAAAGTCACAGTAAGCTGCTTGTCAGGTGCTAGAATCTGCCATATCACACATGGACTCAAGTCTCTTAACAACAGATACTGTTATGACTGTCATAGTCCATGATGGTGTGAATGACTTGAGATGTACCTCCCTGGACTATATGAAGAGAGACATGATCGAGCTCACTGAATGTGTGTACCAGGCAGGTATGTTCCTAGCCTTAAGCAACATCCTACCATCACCCAGAATGTTGCCTCAATACAAACAAAAAATGATTGACTTTAACAATTGGCTTAGTTTCTGGTGTCATTGCAAGGGGGTCCAGTAGCTGACAGCCTGGGAGGACATGACTGACAGACCATGATGCGTTGCCAGAGATGGCCTTCATCTGTCTCCCCTGGGCTTCAGGCTTCTGGCAAAGGCTGTTACCTCCCCCATAGTGCCTTTTTTAGGCAACGTCACGAGCACAAAATTACCAACATGAAAAATTCTTCTAAATGAAATTTAAAGGTCATGCGGCCTAAAGCTAGGAGTCTTAGCATGAAACTGCACTCATTACAATAATTCCTTGCTCTGTAGGATGCTGACATTTGTGCAGCACAGAAACCTGGTTCAAAGCTGCAGAGAGAACCCCAGCCTTACCAGTTTACTCATCCTAATATAGTTTCAGACCCCAAATGGAGGGTTACAAAGCCAAAGGAGGTGGAGTTTCAATATTTATCAAAGACATACACACCTCTAGGCTGGTCAAACAGTATGATGCACAGAAGACACTCCAAGTGCAGTTAACTGTTGACAAAGCACCTATTCAAATCATAGTTAGCTACCGGCCCCCAACCATGACTCAGGAAGCCCACTCTGACTATTTGGATTTACTTGAATCCATCAATATTCAACCCTTTACCCTGATCCTGGGTGACTTTAACTACCCAACTGTAGAGTGGAAACCTATTCTAGCCCAAACATGAATGTCCAGAGATTCCTCGACTTCATCAATGGCAATGCATTGGATCAGCTGGTCAACACCCTACGAGAGGTGAAAATATCCTGGGCTTGGTCATAACCAACATGAGTAGCCACTGTAGTACCCCTACAGTGTCATCCTCCTTGGTAAGTTACGAACGTAAAGTGATCATTTTCAAAGTCATCATCTCCCCTGACTCCCCCCCATCAGGGACAAACAAAAAAACTTTTCCAAAGCTGACTACAATCTCATGAGAGCAGGTATAAGCAGCTTCACAGCCACCATCCCTTCAGTTGGAACTAGCACTAATGTCAAAGCCAAAACCAAAAAAACTATACGAGCACCTACATAGCTGTATGGACTCAGCAATACCTGACAGGACCAAATCATCTTCCTCAAGGAAAAAGTAAACCTGTCTGGTGGACAGCAGCAATAAACAAACTCTATAATAAAAGGAAAAAATTGCTGTCTAGGACCAAGAAGGAGCAGGTGCCAAGTTGGCAGCAATCTGTCTTTTGTCTGAACAAGCAAATAAGGTCACTGGCAAAATCCTCTAAGGCTAACTTTGAGTCCAGATTGGCCACATGCACTAAGGACAATCAGAAAGCCTTCTTCACATACGTCCGCAATCTGAAAGGTAACAGTCAAATCTGCTCCAAACTGGTGGTCAATAACACCACATACACAAATGCTGCAGATATAGCCAACCTGCTGGCAGACAGGTTCAGTGAAACTTCACTCTCCTGTCCCCTCCTTCAGTAAACCAGGACATCCCAAGCACCTGCCCCCATCCCCTCATCACCAGGGAGCAGGTTTTTATTGCCCCTTCAAAGGCAAAAAATACAGTCTCCATGGGACTTAACAACATCGCTTGCTGTATCCTACATGAATTCAAGCATGAGCTCTCAGCTACATTAGGCACCCTATTCAACCAAAGCCTGAGTACCAGCTCCGTCCAAGCCGAATGGAGGACAGCCACTGTCATCCTCTACACAAAGGTGGAGCATCCACTGACCCAGACGATTATAGGCCCGTCAGCTTAACTAGCCTGATCTGCAAGGCCATGGAATGCATTATCATAGACCTTATAAACAAGGACGTTGGGAACCTCCAAATGCTTGACCTCACACAGTTTGGTTTTGTCAAAGGGACATCATGCCTGTTAAACTTGGTGGACTTCTTTAAAACAGTCACCAAAGCCATGGATGAGGGGAAGACAGTGCACACCGCCTACTTTGACCTATCCAAAGCGTTCAACAGTATTCCCCACTTGGGCATAATAGACCAACTCTCTCAGCTAGGCATCAACCAGTATGTTACCAGATGGGTAGCTAAACAGATCACTGATAGAACCCGCTCAGTCAAAATAGGGGAAGCCACCTCTAGTAGTAGACCCATAACGAGGATCAGTCTTGGGGCCTCTACTGTTAGGGATATACTTTTCTGTGGTGCAAGCCAAAACCAGTGGTATGTGGCTTACAAGTTTGCAGATGACTGCAAGCTGGGTGCTGTCTTAAATTCCCCTAGTTATGTGAACATCCTCCAAGAGGGCCTTACATAAACTAATAACTGATGCCTGAAGCATGGCCTCAACCTGAATGCCAAGAAACACATCATTATCCTCTTTGGGGAAAATGGCATCCCAACTAATTATCACATTAATAACAATGTACTAAGCATGCAATCAGTCATGAGGGACTTGGGCACCCATGTTGATAGCAACCTAACTTTTGATCACCACGTTACCTCCGTTGTATGGAAGGCTTTCTACATGTCCCACCTCATAAGTAAGGGTACTTCATCGAGGAACAAGGAGGTCATAACATCCATATACTCTTCCCTTATCAGACCCATTATCAAGTACAATGCCCCTTTCAGCATGTGCCTTGCCAAGCACATGCAGCAGCTGCTCAGACCATACAGGTTACTGACCAGGAAAATCCAGGGTCTCAAAAACCTATCCTATACAGATAAGCTAAAAACCCTGCCCCTCTACTCAGTCTCATACAGACTGCTCAGAGGTGACCTGTGTCTGGCATACAAGGCCATTTCAGACCCAGCCTTGGTGGAGTTGCTGCATAGCTGTAAGTCAAACTCCACTCATCCAACCCACACGCAAGGCCTCAACCTGGTCTGTGACATTAATAGAACTTGTTGGTGGGATAGATTTCTATCCCAAAGATTCCCCCATCTGTGGAATAGACTCCCTCTCCATGTCAAGCAGAGTACCCCTCTAGCCCTCTTTAAGAGGAACCTGGATGACTGGATGGGAAACAGAAAATACACCCCTGGGATCCCACCTGTGTCCCTGCTGGACAGGGGAAACAGGTACTGACTTTGTGAGAACATGCATTAAATTCTTGGCTAGGCTTATAAGGTCCTCTGGACCATTAGCCGAGTATTATCCTATGAATCTATGAACCTATGTGCATGGCTGTGCTCTTACACCACATGCACTCTCACAAATCACTGTGCTGAAGTGCTGAGTTATGGGGATTGTAACTTGGCATTCCTACAGTAATTCCAAACTTGCATCACATTGCAAGTCATAAGCATACTGCCATGGTGAAATATGCACTGCATAGCTTTGTGGTATAAACTACATGATAGGATGCCTTGTTATAGGACGAAGAAGGGATGACAGGCACTGTGGAATAACCAGAGGTGTGGTTCCTCCATCCAGGCCTCAGAGGGTAAATATAAAAATAAATACATGAATTGACAAGCTTTCATCAGATAGACTACTGATCTGCTGGGACCATAATGCCATGCTGTACAGCTAATGTAATGATGGCATGCTGGTGGCCTCAGTATCACATGTGTCCTCTCCATCACAAATCATTGAAAAGACAAATGGTGCAGTGGTTAAGGTGTTTGCCTTTCAATCATAAGGTGCAAGGTTTGATTCTCACCACTGGCAGGAGCTTTACAAATTGAAGGTATATAGGGGTTGGGAGGATGGCCTAATGGTTAAGGTGTTTGCCTTACAAACACAAGGTGCAGGGTTTGAGTCTCACAAGGACTAATTGGCTAGGCTTACAATGGCTCGCAAGGGCACTTAGCCTAGTACTAATCTATGAATTCTATGAATTCTATGAATAGTCTGTTTACAGCTTACTGGAATGCTTATTAACATTCAACTGGGCAATTCCTTGCTGTGCAGTATAAGTCAGAGTAAATCCATTACACCGATCTGGTATTCACAGTACTGTTACTGCACTATTACTCATGAATCGCACTGCCCTCCACTACTACTAAAGAAGCCTTCTAATTTATGTTACTACTGTTATGGCTCAACATATCACCATCAAACTGGCTGTTCATCCCAATGAGAGACATTCCTTTTTAATACACCCCTCTTCAAGGTCATTTATTTTGGCTTCTTACCATCACTTGTTAACAGATTAAACCGGATCCAAATTTCAAGGATTCTTTCATCTTTTCATTATCCACAAGGCAAGCAGCCCTTTTCTACTTACAAACCTCCAACTTGTTAAGGAATATTTCTCTGTTACAGACATACTAAATGCTATTCATCATCTTAGAAACCATCCAGAACCTTCTATCCTCTGGCTTTTAAAGGTCTCCTCTCCGAGCTGGCCGTATGCAAGTGTTATACTCAAACTGGTGTACCTACCTAGGCACATACATACCCTGTTTATGTTTAATACTGTGTCTCAGTAGTACATTTGAAAACAACCCAAGGTCTCTCTGTCTCTACTGCTCTCTCTCTCTTTGTCTGCCTCTCCTCCTCTCTCTCCCCCCATCAGTGCAAAACATACTGAGTCTGATTCTGAGTTCTGCAACAGCTTGCAAATTATCTTAGGAAATAAGAGACACAGAATGAGATGTTTATTACAATTTTCTAAAAATTCATTTGCTAGTAGCTGAAAAATTAAATTTGGTTGCAGCTTTAAATATTGTTAAGGCCCCCCTTTATTGTTATATAAAAAGGGTGCTATTAATATCTAGAACTGGGATTGTATAAGCTGCATGTTTTAATTAAAAAACAAAAGCAAAGAAAAACAAATTAAAATGTTGATTCCTTCATTTATTTTCGCAGGCATTTTTCCTGTTTTGATACATATTTATATGACTTCAGAGTTGTCAAGATATGGAAAATGTGGTGAGGAGTGAGGCTTCCCAAATACCACTTCATCTGTGCAGGCATGTCCAAAGGGCAGTTTCAGGTGTACTCTCCAGTCCAGCTGGTGAATCTGGGCATTTTGAGGCAATGCCACAATTGCCTCATGTACACAGACAACCCTCTCCTCCTTCCAACAAACACAAATTTATGTGAGAGATGCAACTTTACAGCCAGACTGGAGGCCAGGCTCTCTCAACCCAAGACTGGAACAGTCAATCATGAGGAGAAGGGAAACACTTGCGCCACACTACCAGTCTCACATAAACCAATCATATCGGCACCGGCCAATAACACACATAAATACAAAAAAACATACTCGGAGGCTCTAAATAGAAATCTGCCTAAGCAGCAGAGATCTCCAAAGCAGACATCCAAACAACCCCCCCCCCAACAACAACCACAAAACACATACTTCACAAAGTCAGTGTGCCATGCAATCACAGCCCTTAAGGCTAAACAACACACCCAATACACTAGTAATAGGAGAGTCTATTGTCAGGCACACTGACGTCCCTCTCACTAGACTGAACAAGGAGAAGGTTACTGTAAGCTGCCTGTTAGGTGTCAGGATCTGCCACATAACACAAACACTCAGGTCACTCCATAACAGGTACAAATATGACTCTGTCATTGTCCATGTTGGTGTGAATGGCCTGAGACATACCTCCATGGACTACATGAAAAGAGACATAGAGGAGCTCTCTGATCATGTAGCCCAGGCTGGTATGACCCTGACCCTGAGTAGCATCTTGCCCTCACCAAGAATGATGCCACAGTATAAAGATAAAATGATCGATTTCAACAATTGGCTTAGCTTTTGGTGTCATTCAAAGGGGATCCAGTGTTTGTCAGCCTGGAATGACATGCTCGACAAGCCACGTTGCCTCACAAGAGATGGCTTGCACCTGTCTCCCTTGGGCTTTTGAATACTGGCCAAGGCTCTTGTCACCCCCATAGTGCCTTTTTTAGGCAAGGCTCAAAAGACAAACTCACCTCCGTAAACAACATAAGCAACAAAAAATTGAGGGTATTGCTACTCAACGCCAGAAGTCTAAACCTCAAAATGCATGCACTCGAGGCACTCCTCAGCAAGGAGGGAATCGATTTATGTGCAGTAACAGAAACCTGGTTCAAGGCTCCAGAGAGCACCCCAGCACTACCAGGCTATAACTCATACCATACCTTTTGGCCCCAGAACCCAGACCAAAATACAAAAGACGGTTGTGTATCCATCTTCATCAAGGATTCCCACACCTCCAGGCTTGTAGCACAGCACGAGGCCTCGGAGACCATCCATGTGCAACTAACAGTGGGCAAAACTGCCTTTCAGTTTGTAGCCTGCTACAGATCACCCACCTTATCTCAAGACCCCCACTCAGAATTCCTGAGAACACTGGAAAATATGAAGATCCTACCCAACACCATGATATTGGGTGATTTCAACTACCCAAACATAGACTGGGAAAACTACTCAAGTACAAACTCCTTTGCCCAACGCTTTCTAGAGTTTATAAACTCAAACGCCCTGGAACAACTGGTTACCACTCCCACGAGAGGTGACAACATATTGGACTTGATCATCACCAATATGGGTGAGCAATGTTCCACACCAGAGGTAAACCCGTCGCTGGTAAGGTCAGATCATAAACTAATCACACTAGACACCCACATCCCGACCCAACCCCCAGTCAAGCAAACAACTGTAAAAAACTTTTCAAAAGCAAACTTCACACTTCTCAAGACCAAGATGGAAAGTTTCAAAGCCCCACTGCTAAAGGATAATGCGGCCCAAACCGCAGAATCCTTCACAAATGCATTCTATGTGCACCTACAGGAATGCATGGATCGAGCCATCCCAAGTAAAACCAAGACTCACTCCTCCAAAAAGAGGAGACCAGTCTGGTGGACCCCGGCTATAAATAAGATATACGACAGAAGGAGGAAACTACTACATGACAGAGCAAAATCCCAAAAAGGGAAGGCATCCCTAATCAGTACCAGCAAGAAATTACAATCCCTCATAAAATCATCCAAGGCCAACTTCGACAGAAAAATTGCCAAAGACGCTAAAGATAATCACAAAGCCTTCTTTAGCTATGTCAAAAATCTAAGTGGCAGCACTCAGATCTGCTCTGAGCTAGTGCAAAATGACAAAAAATACACTGAACCAACAGACATTGCCAACATCCTGGCTGACAGGTTCAGTGCAAACTTTACTCTCCCCCCCCCACCCCCTAAAGGGCCCATGTCCATTCCAGAAGATTGTAGAGCCCCAGACATCACAGACACTCAGGTGAAAACAGCACTTTCCAAAGCCAAGAACACAGCATCAATGGGACCGGATGGCATCCCAGGCTGGATACTACACGAGCTCCAAAAGGAACTAACCCCTCACCTAAACTCACTGCTCAAGCTTAGCCTCACCACAGGCTATGTACCCAAAGAATAGGTTCATATATTCATAGGTTCATACTAGGCTATCTGCCATGGGGAATTTATAAGCCTAGCCAGAGTGTGTTTGGCTTTCGCCACCCATTTTAAATTAATTTTGCTATGCCCTTTTTCGAGGTTAGTATACTGTACCTCTGTCTAACAGTGACACAGAAGTGATACCCGGGGTAAACCTATGATCTCCCATCCACTCATCAAGATTCCTCTTGAAGAGAGTCAATGAGGGACTCTGCCTAACCTGGACTGGGATTTTATTCCAGAGTGAAGGGAGCCTCTGGGTTATGAATCTGTCCCTCCAGCATGTCCTATTTATTTCAGTGCTGAGGTTCAAGTCTCTCGAGTGCGTAGCTCGATGGGATTTGGATTTTCTGAGGTGCAGCATGTCCATTAATTCCGGGTTGGACATGGCTTTATACGTCAGGCACAGATCGCCTCTGAGCAGGCAGTATGCCACTGAGTAGATATGGAGTTTCTTTAACCGGGCAGCATATGGCATCTGTTTGAGTCCTTTGATCCTCTTGATGAGGTACTTTTGGGGTCTTTCCAGTTGCTGCAGGTGTCTGGTAAGGTACATCCCAAAAGGGGCATTGTACTCAATTATGGGCATGATGAGGGATGTGTAAAGAGGCACAATGACCTCCCCTGATCTAGATGTGAATCCCTTCATGATTAGGTGGGCTATATAAAATGTTTTTCTAACCACTTTGGCCACGTGGTTGTCAAATGAGAGATTGCTATCAACTTGGGTCCCCAGGTCCCTAATTACTTTTTCTGTACTTAATGGATTACCACCTATGTGGTAATTTGTGGGCACTTTGTTTTTGCCAAAGGGGATGACTATACACTTTTTGGCATTTAGCTGGAGGCCATTGCTCTGGCACCAGTTGTCTGTTTCTATGAGACCCTTTTGGAGGATGCTTGTGTCGGCTGGAGAGTCTATTATGGCGCCCAGTTTGCAGTCATCTGCGAACTTGATCAGCCACAGTCCTTCCGTGTTGGCCTGTACCTCCGAGAAATATATACCGAACAAGAGAGGTCCCAGGACTGAGCCTTGTGGGACGCCACTTGTAACTGGTTTGGAGTCTGACATGGCTCCAGCAATTCTAACCATGTGGGTTCTGTCCTTGAGCCAGTTTGCAACCCATCTAGTGACATAGGGGTTTATATTTAAGCTGGTGAGCTTATCTATAATGCCTGAGTGGGGTATTGTATCGAAGGCTTTTGCGAGGTCCAGGTAGGCTGTGTGGACCACCTTCCCCTCGTCAATGGCCTTGGTGACTGTTTCAAAGAAATTGACCAGGTTTAAGAGGCAGGATCTGCCCTAAACAAAGCTGAACTGGGTAGGATCCAGTGTCTGTAGGTCCCCAATATCTTTATTTATGAGGTCCATGATGATCCTTTCCATAGCTTTGCAGACCAAGCTAGTCAGGATTATGGGGCGATAGTTTCCAGGATCCGTTGAGGCACCACCTTTGTGGAGAGGGACCACTGTTGCTGTACGCCACTCTTTGGGTACATATCCTATAGTAAGGCTGAGGTTGAACAGTAGTTTTAGGTTTGGGTTTAGCTCTTCTTGGAGTTCATGTAGGACGCAGCCTGGGACACCATCTGGTCCCATTGATGCTGTGTTTTTGCTTTGGAGAGGCGGCTCTTACCTGAGCATCTGAGATGTCAGGGGCAGCACTCTGCTGGGATAGATATTTGCCCTTCTGGTGGGGAGTTTGCACTGAACCTGTCAGCTAGGATGTTGGCAATGTCTGTGGGTTCGTGTATTTTTGTCATTTTGGACTAATTCTGAGCACATCTGGGAATTCCCACCCAGGTTCCTAACATAACTAAAGAAAGCCTTGTGATTATCCTTAGTGTCCTGTGCAATTTTTCTCTCGAAGCTGGCCTTAGACGATTTTATGAGTGCCCGTAGTTTTTTGCTAATACTGATCAGAGATGCCTTCCCTTTTTGGGATTTTGCTCTATCATGTAGTAGCTTCCTCCTTCTATTGTATAGTTTGTTTATGGCTGGGGTCCACCAGACAGGACGCCTGCCTTTGGAGGATTGGGTCTTGGTTTTATTTGGGATTGCATGATCCATGCATTCCTGAAGGTGTTCATAGAATGTGTTTATAAAGGATTCTGCGGTCTGGGCCATATTTTCTACAGGCCCGAGGGCTTTGAGGGATTCCACCTCGGTTTTGAGGAGTGTGAAATTTGCTTTAGAGAAGTTTTTCACTGTGGTTTTCTGGGCAGGGGCTGGGGTCGGGATGTGAATATCCAGTGAGATTAGTTTATGGTCTGATCTTACCAGTGAGGGATACACTTCTGGTCTGGAGCATAGAGTCCCCATGTTGGTGATGATCAGGTCCAGTATGTTTTCTCCTCTTGTGGGAGTGGTAACAAGTTGCTCCATAGCATTTGAGTTTATAAATTCTAGGAACCTTTAGGCTAGGGTGTTGGAGATAGAGTAATGCTCCCAGTCTATGTTTGGGTAGTTGAAGTCGCCCAATATAATGGTGTTTGGAGAGACCTTCATATTTTCCAGTGTTCTCAGGAAGGCCAACTGGGGTTCCTGGGTTTGGGAGAGTGGTCTGTAGCAGGCTATAAACTGGAAGGCAGTTTTAGGTTCATAGGTTCATAGGAAGATACTAGGCTATCTGCCCTACGGCATTTATAAGCCTAGCCAGAGTGTATTTGGCTTCCGCCTCCCTATTAGATTAGCCTACTGTGCCTCTGTAAAGTAAGTCACAGAAGGTATCCTTTTAAGATTAGTTTACTGTGCCTCTGTCTAGCAGGGACACTGGGGAGATCCCAGGGGTGAATTTGCAATTTCCCATCCACGCGTTCAAATTTCACTTGAAGAGGGTCAGCGAGGGGCTATGTCTAACATGAATTGGGATTCTATTCCAGTGTGAGGGGAGCCTCTGGGAAATGAATCTGCCCCTCCAGCATGTCCTATTTATTTTTGTGCTGAGGTTTAGGTCCCTGGAGCATGTAGCTCTAAGGGACTTGGATTTTTTGAGGTGGAGTATGTCCATTAATTCTGGGTTTGACATGGCTTTGTACATCAGGCATAGATTGCCTCTGAGTAGGCGGTAAGCAACTGAGTAGAGCTGGAGTTTCTTTAGTTGAGCTGCATAGGACATCTGTTTGTAGCCCATGATCCTCTTGGTGAGGTACTTTTGGGGTCTCTTCAGTTGCTGCAGGTGTCGGGTAAAGTACATCCCAAAAGGGGCATTGTATTCAATTATGGGCCTGATGAGTGTCGAGTAGAGGGGCACAATGACCTCTCTTGATCTAGATGCGAACCCTTTCGTGATAAGGTGGGCTATATAGAAGGTCTTTCTAACCACTTTGGCAACGTGATTATCAAAGGAGAGATTACTATCTACGTTGGTCCTCAAATCTCTAATTACTTCTTCCGTACTTAATGGATTACCACCTATGTGGTAATTTGTGGGCACCTTGTTTTTCCCAAAGGAGATGACTATGCACTTTTTAGCATTTAGCTTGAGGCACCAAGCATCCGTCTCTGTGAGACCCTTTTGGAGGATGCTTGTGTCAGCTGGAGATTCGATTATGGCCCCCAGTTTGCAGTCATCTGCGAACTTTGTCAGCCATAATCCCCCTGTGTTAGCCTGAACCTCAGAGAAGTATATACCTAACAAGAGAGGTCCCAGAACTGAGCCCTGTGGGATGCCACTTGTAACTGGTTTGGATTCGGACATGGCACCTGCGATTCTGACCATGTGGGTTCTATCTCTGAGCCAGTTTGCAACCCATCTTGTGATATAGGGGTTGATATTTAAGCTGGTAAGCTTATTTATGATACCCGAGTGGGGTATTGTGTCGAAGGCGTTTGCGAGGTCCAGGTAGGCTGTGTGGACTACCTTGCCCTCATCTATGGCTTTGGTAACTGTTTCAAAGAAATCAACTAGGTTTAAGAGGCAAGATCTGCCCTTAACAAAGCTGAATTGGGTAGGGTCCAGTGTCTGGAGGCTCCCAATGTCTTTGTTTATGAGTTCCATGATAATACACTCCATAGCTTTACAGACCAGACTAGTCAGGCTTATGGGGCGATAGTTTCCAGGGTCCGTTGTGGCACCACCTTTGTGGAGTGGGATCACTGTAGCTGTACGCCATTCTTTGGGTACATATCCTGTAGTAAGGCTAAGTTTGAACAGTGACTTAATGTGAGGGTTCAGTTCTTCTTGGAGCTCATGTAAGACACAGCCTGGGACACCGTCCAGTCCCATAGATGCTGTGTTTTTTGCTTTGGAGAGGGCAGCTTTCACCTGTGCATCTGTGATGTCAGGGAGGTTACATTCAGTTGGGATAGGCATTTGCTCCTTTGGGGGGGAGAAGTTTGTGCTGAATCTGTCTGCCAGGATGTTGGCTATGTCTGTAGGTTTGGTATATTTTGTACCATTATGCAACAATTCAGAGCATATCTGGGAGTTTCTGCCCATGTTCCTGACATAACTAAAGAAGGTCTTGTGATTATCTTTAGTGTCTAGGGCAATTTTTCTTTCAAAACTGGCCTTTGACGATTTTATGAGGGATCGAAGTTTCTTGCTAATACTGATCAGAGATGCCTTCCCTTTTTGGGATTTTGCTCTGTCATGTAGTAGCTTCCTCCTTCTGTTGTATAGCTTATTTATGGCCGGGGTCCACCAGACCAGTCTCCTGTTTTTGGAGGAGTGAGTTTTGGTTTTATTTGGGATAGCACCATCTATGCATTCCTGCAGGTGCTCATAGAATGCATTTGTAAAGGATTCTGCAGATTGGGTTGTATTATCCTCTGGCCCAGGGGCTTTGAAGGATACCACCTCAGTCTTGAGAAGTGCAAAGTTGGCTTTTGAGAAATTCTTTATAGTGATTTCCTTGGCTGGGGGTGGGGACGGGATATGGATGTCCAGGGAAATTTGTTTATGGTCTGATCTTACCAATGAGGGGTTTACCTCTGGTGTGGAACATAGAGTCCCCATGTTGGTGATGACCAGGTCCAATATGTTGTTCCCTCTTGTGGGAGTGGTGACCAGTTGTTCCATTGCATTAGAGTTGATAAATTCATGGAACTACTGGGCGAGGGTGTTTGAGCTTGAGTAGTTTTCCCAGTCAATGTTTGGGTAGTTGAAGTCACCGAATAACATAGTGTTTGGAGAAACCTTCATATTCTCCAATGTTCTCAGGAATACCAAGTGGGGTTCTTGTAATAGGGAGGGTGTTCTGTAGCAGGATACAAACTGAAAGGCAGTTTTGCCCACTGTTAGTAACACATGGATGGTTTCCGATGCTTCGTGCAGTGCCACTAACCTAGAGGTGTAGGTATCTTTGATGAATATAGATACTCCACCTCCTTTTGTGCTTCGGTCCGAGTTTTGGGGCCGAAACGCATGGTATGAGTTATAACCTGGTAGTGCTGGGGTGCTCTCAGGAGCCTTGAACCAGGTTTCTGTTACTGCACAGACATCGATTTTCTTCATACTGAGGAGAGCCTCGAGTGCGTGCATCTTGAGGTTTAGACTTCTGGCATTGAGTAGCATTACCTTTAGTTTTTTTATCCTTGGTTGTCTATGGAGGTGGGTTTGTCCTTTGAGCCTTGCCTAAAAAAGGCACTATGGGGTGGCAAGAGCCTTGGCCAGTATATGAAAGCCTAAGGGTGACAGGTGCAAGCCGTCCCTAGTGAAGCAACGTGGCTTGTCGAGCATGTCATCCCAGGCTGACAGACACTGGATCCCCTTTGAATGACACCAATACTTTAGACAATTGTTGAAACTGATCATTTTGTCTTTATACTGTGGCATCATTCTTGGTGAGGGCAAGATGCTACTCAAGGTCAGGGTCATACCAGCCTGGGCTACATGGTCAGAGAGCTCCTCTATGTCTCTTTTCATGTAGTCCAGGGAGGTACGTCTCAGATCATTCACACCAGCATGGACAATGATGGAGTCATACTTGTACTTGCTTTGGAGTGACCTGAGTGCTTGCGTTATGTGGCGGATCCTGGCACCCGACAGGCAGCTTACAGTGACCTTCTCCTTGGTCAGTCTGGTGAGCGGGACGTCAGTGTGTGGGACAATAGAGTCCCCTATAACAAGTGTATTTGGTGTGTTGTTTGGCCTTAAGGGCTGTGGTTGTGAGGCACACTGATTTTGTGAGATATGTGATTCATGGGTATTGTTGAGGGGTGGCTATTGCTTGGATATCTGCTTAGGAGGTCTTTGCTGTTTACCCACTGTTAGTTGCACATGGATAGTCTCTGATGCTTCGTGCTGTGCCACCAACCTGGAGGTGCGGGTATCCTTGACGAATATTGATACTCCCCCTCCTTTTGTGGTTCGGTCCAAGTTTTGGGGCCGAAAAGCATGGTATGAGGTATAACCTGGTAGTGCTGGGGTGTTCTCGGAGCCTTGAACCAGGTTTCTGTTACTGCACAGATATTGATGTTCTTCATGCTAAGGAGAGTTTCGAGTGCATGCATCTTGAGGTTTAGACTTCTGGCGTTGAGTAGTATTACTCTTAGTTACTTATCCCTTGTGATACCTATGGAGGTGGGTTTGTCTTTTGAGCCTTACCTAAAAAAGGCACTATGGGGGTAGCAAGAGCCTTTGCCAATATCCAAAAGCCCAGGGGTGACAGGTGCAAGCCGTCCCTAGCGAAGCATCATGGCTTGTCGAGCATGTCATCCCAGGCTGACAGGCATTGGATCCCCTTTGAATGACACCAATACTTAAGCCAATTGTTGAAATTGATCATCTTGTCTTCATATTGTGGCATCATTCTTGGTGAGGGTAAGATGCTACTCAAGGTCAGGGTCATACCGGCCTGGGCTACATGCTCAGAGAGCTCCTCTATGTCTCTTTTCATGTAGTCCAGGGAGGTACGTCTCAGGTCATTCACGCTAGCATGGACAATGACTGAAACATATTTGTACTTGCCTTGGAGTGACCTGAGTGCTTGTGTTATGTGGCGGATCCTAGCACCTGACAGGCAGCTCACCATGACCTTCTCCTTGTTCAGCCTGGTGAGCGGGACGTCAGTGTGCCTGATGATAGAGTCACCTATTACAAGTGTATCAGGTGTGTTGTTTAGCCTTAAGGGCTGTGACTGTTCGGCACACTGACTTTGTGAGCTATGTGTTGCACGTGTTTTGTTTTGGGGTAGTGGTTGCTCGGGTGTCTGCTTTGGAGGTCTCTGCTGCTTAGGCAGATTTTTATTTAGAGCCTTCAAGTATGTTTTTGTGTGTTTATGTGTTTGGTTTGCTGTTGTGGTAGGTCTATGTGAGACTGGAATTGTAGTGAGTGTGGTTTCCTTTTTCTCCTGACTGGTTACGCCAGTACTGAATTGAGAGAGCTTAGCCTCCAGTTTGGCTATATGGTTGCATCTCTCACATGTGTTGGAATTTGTTGGGAGGAGGAGAGGGTTGTCTGTGTACATGAGGCAGTTGTAACATTACCTCAAGATTCCCAGATTCACCAGCTGGACTGGAGAGGAGATTGACAACTGACCTTTGGACATGCTAGAATAGTATTGGGAATTCCTTTATAATTGAAAAAAAGGGCCAATGGGGAACAAGGTACTCAAGGGGAGTTTGTGAGGGTGTAGTGGTTTTAATTTTTTAGTGCTGACTTATATAATTGCTTTAGTGAGCAAGTGCCAGGTAACTTAAATGCAATGTGTTACAGGTAACTTAAATGCAAAAATAACAAACAGTGACTTTCTTTCAAGTGAAACAAGGAAATAAGTACAGTAAGCAATGCAGATATCACTAGGGATCCACAGAAGCGCTGAAAAGCCATGTTTTAGGTGGAATTAGCGTTTCAGGGAAATAACAAGCAAACAAACAACAAGCATACAAGCAAAGCTAAATTCAGCAGGCCTGGATCTAGTCTATGCTACTGCAAACAAGGTGTACTAATTTCAGTAAGAAACAGTTAAAATATGCAGGCACTATAAGCCTTTAACCAGAAATTCCCAGCTCAGAAGGGCAGAGTCCAGCCTCTGCTCCCACAAGAGTGCAGACCACGAACCTTCTTAATGTAAAATAACTGGCCTGAAGCCCAAGTGCTTAAACCAGAATTAATACACTTTTAGAATAACAGACACTGAGCCCTTAATCAGCAGTTCCCAACTTAGAAGGATGTAAGCTACCTGTCCTGCCACCACAGTGCAGGCCACAAACCTTCCTAATGTAAAACAACTGGTCTGAAGCCCAAGTGCTTAATCCAAAAGACTAAGAATGATAGCTACACTTTAATCAAGTTACTACCAAGCAGTAATAAATACAATTGAATACTTTAAAGAATGCCTGTATTAGTGCTCAAGTTATATAAACAAAGCTAGATTCAGCAGGCCTGGATCTAGTCTATGCTACAGCAAACAAGGTGTACTAATTTCAGTAAGAAGCAGTTCAAATATGCAGGCACTATAAGCCTTTAACCAGAAATTCCCAGCTCAGAAGGGCAGAGTCCAGCCTCTCCTCCCACAAGAGTGCAGACCATGAACCCTCTTAATGTAAAATAACTGGCCTGAAGCCCAAGTGCTTAAACTAGAATGAATACACTTTTAGAATAACAGACACTGAGCCCTCAATCGGCAGTTCCCAACTTAAAAGGATGTAAGCTACCTGTTCTGCCACTACAGTGCAGACCACAAACCTTCTTAATGTAAAACAACTGGTCTGAAGCCCAAGTGCTTAAACTAAAAGGCTTAGAATGAGTTACACCAAGCAGTAATAAATACAATTGAGTACTTTTAAGATGACGCAAAAGCAAAATAAAGTAGGAAGAAACACAAATACAGTAAAAGCAGATTAAAAAAAAAAAAAAAAAAAAAATTAAGTGGAAAGAGAGAAAGGAGTAGCAGAAACTAAGCTGACTGGCCTTCTCAAATGTTCTCCCTGTACTGGGTAGAATGAAGTAATGACACTAGACTGGGAGGAGGGTCCCAGATCAAATTTACACTGGAGCGGGCAACTGCAAAGCCACCAACTATAAAAACACTAGACCCAAATACAAGCCTGAATATGGAAATGCTACAAATACCCCCACTACTTAGAACAAACTGCAGAAATGTTTCTCACAGCTAAGTTTTAAACAGCTAAAGGAGCCTCTAGAAAAAAGAGTTTAACTGCAACAAGTTATCAGAAACAAACAACCCAACAGATGCTTAATAAAAGTGGACAATTTCCAGTTAATACCTCACACACAGTGAAACTAGCTAGAAAAATACACAGTACACAAAGTGCTATAAATAACACTGTACAGCAGCCGTACAGCAACAGTTATCTCGCTCCACAAAGGTGGTGCAACAACGGATCCCGGGAACTATCACCCTATAAGCCTGACTAGCTTGGTCTGCAAAGCCATGGAGCGCATCATCATGGAACTCATCAACAAAGACATTGGGAACCTCCAGACACTGGACCCTACCCAATTTGGCTTTGTTAAAGGCAGATCATGCCTCCTAAACCTGGTTGATTTCTTTGAAACAGTTACCAAGGCCATAGATGAGGGAAAGGTAGTCCACACAGCCTACCTGGACCTCGCAAAGGCTTTTGACACCATTCCCCATTCTGGCATTATAGAAAAACTCACCAGCTTGAACATTAACCCCTATGTCATGAGAGGGGTTGCAAACTGGCTCATGGATAGAACTCACATGGTCAGAATTGCGGGTGCTATGTCTGACTCTAAACTGGTTACAAGTGGAGTCCCTCAGGGCTCAGTCCTGGGACCCCTCCTGTTCGGTATATACCTCTCTGATGTACAGGCAAGCACGGGAGGTCTATAGCTGACCAAGTTCGCAGATGATTGCAAACTGGGGGCCATAATCGACTCCCCGGCTGACAGACATTCTCCAGAAGGGTCTCATGGAGATGAATGCCTGGTGTCAGAATCATGGACTTAAGCTAAATGCCAAAAAGTGCATAGTTATCCCCTTTGGGAAAAATAAAGTGCCCACAAACTATCACATAGGAGGTAATCCACTAAGTATGAAGATGTAATTAGGGACTTGGGGACCCAAGTAGATAGCAACCTCTCCTTTGATAACCACATTGCCAAAGTGGTTAGAAAATCCTTCTATGTAGCCCACCTAATCACAAAAGGGTTCGCATCTAGATCAAGAGAGGTTATTGTGCCCCTCTACTCATCGCTCATCAGGCCCATAATAGAGTACAATGCCCCATTTGGGATGTACCTTACTAGACACCTGCAACAGCTGGAAAGACTGCAAAAGTACCTCACCAAGAGGATCATGGACCTCAAACAAATGCCCTATGCAGCCTGGATAAAGAAACTCCATCTTTACTAGGTTGTTTACCGCCTCCTCAGAGAAGACCTCTGCCTTACTTACAAGGCCATTTCAAACCCTGAATTAATGGACATGCTCCACCTAAGGAAAACCAGATCTCTTAAAGCCACACGCTCTAGGGATTTAAACCTCAGCACAACAATACATAGGACATGCTGGAGGGATAGATTCCTGTCCCAGAGACTTCCCTCACTCTGGAATAGAATCCCAATCTATGTTAGGCAGAGCCCCTCACTGACTCTCTTCAAGAGAAATCTTGATGAGTGGATGGGAAATCGTAAATATACACCTGGGATCACAACAGTGGCCCTGTTGGACAGAGGCCCAGGAAACTATTCTAAAAGGGAGGTGAAAGCCAACACATTCTGGCTAGGTTTATAAACGCCCTTGGACAGATAGCCTAGTACCTACCTATGAACCTATGAACCAAGGGCAGAATTTGAGGAAAGGGACCAAAACAGCTTTCAAAGTAGTGTCATTTTTTTGAGATTGTTACTCAAATTTTGCAAAGTCAAGGTGGTAGCATTAATTTCTATATACTCTTAAAATATATTGCAACAAACATTGCTGAATACATAAATCCATCCATCCACACCCCCTTTCCACAATTTTTCCACATTTTGTTAGGGTACCACTGCAAGAGTGAAAAGCAGGTAGAGCCAATGCTCAGACCAATGGGTAGCTAACCCTGCAGTGGTTTTCTTCCTTAACACACACACACACACACACACACACACACACACACACACACACACGCACGCACACACACACACACACACACACACACACACACACACACACACACACACACACACACACACACACACACACACACACACACACACATACTCACAAAAAACAAAACAATGATTGCTACATAATACTGAAACTGGAAATATTCATCTTGAAATATACCCTTAGCTGATTAATCATCCATTCTTTTTAAAGAGTTCCAGGTATGTGATTTTTCTGAATGTACTTTTTATTGAGTGCTCTTTTGGTCGAGTTGTGGAGATGTGGAATGGAGAAAGGTAAATTTTGTTTCTTTTGTTAATGCAACACTGTTCGATATAACAAAGGTTTCAACATTAGAGGGTAGGCGTGTAAGTGTTAGTGAGTTAGTGTTAAAGCAAGGGCTTTTAAAGGAATGGTTTGTAGTTTTGCAAGTGTTTCTGGGTTTGTGTTAGAGTAAGAGTTAAGAAAAAGTGTAAATTTCCTGTTGTATGAGTGATTGCTGCTTAGTATTTGAGTAAGGGTTAGGCAAGGGGGGATAGATTCAGTGGTGTGTGTGTGTGTATTTGCATGTAGTGTGTATCCAAGGTGTATTGTGTAGAGGCACTGTTATGGAAATTATTTTTAAGGTAAGGTGTAGGGTTAGGGGTCCACGTCAGGGACATAGTTAGGATTAGCAGACATTAGGTGGTGCAGGGGGCAAATCCCTCCCCCCGTACCACCTTATTAATATGTGCAAACCCTAAGCCTGCCACTGCCCCTAACCCTATGCCTTCCCTTTGGAAAAAAAATGTTCTTAATATCACATCTATTCAGATAATTTTGGTCTGAAGGTATTTGAAAGGTTTTGTGATATGGTTGTAAATCAAAACTGTTTTCCTTTTGTTTTTTGTTTTTTTCAGTAAGGTTGTTTTTCTTAAATGTGATTTCATTCTTGTGCATTTGAGTGGCTTGACATAAAGCCATGTTCGACACTTCAAAATGCCAAATTTTATATGGCCGAGACCATACGATCGACATTTGAAATGTTGAACATATGAAAAACAAAAGTAAAAAACAACAAACACTTATCTAAATACTGCTAGCAGGGGAGCAAGCCCCCCCTGTACCCCCCATGGAGGGCTCCACCCCCCACACCCCCTGTAACTTAAATATACCAAATCCGAGATTGCACTACAGTGCAGGAATGTACTGTACGGAGATGCTGGTTCTGCATTGCCGACATTTCAAACGTCAATCATATGGTCTCGGCCATATGAAATTCGGCATTTTGAAGTGATGAACATATGAAATAGATCCATGTATACATATATATATAGATAGAGAGAGATAGATATATACATCTATATGAGTGGTATTTTTGAGCAAAATGCTCTAATACTGACATCTGATGGTCAATAGGTGTTTGAGACTGACAGTCTTGGAATTAGTATATATAATTTTCATAGTTGCAGGGGGTTGCAAGGGGGGCCTGTCCCCTGCAAAATCAGTGTTTGATACTTTGCTGCTGCAAGGTTGATCCTCAGAGCATGCACTCAAGCATGCCAACATTTTGCTGTCAATGTTAATGTGTCAACATTTTAAATGTCAAGATTTCAGCCATTCAACCTAAAATAATAGATCTCTCTCTCTCTCTCTCGCTCTCTATACATATATATATATATATATATATATATATATATATATATATATATATAGATTCACTTTATAACCTCGAATTACTGAAATGTCGAATTTCAGTATCTCGAGGCTATAAAGCCGAATGTTAAAAATAGCGAAAGCTCATAATCGCGAATTCGAATATATGTCGAATTTGCGGTTATGACCTTACGCTGCGTAATGTCCGGGATTGTGTTGTTATGGTGTGCGGTGCCGTGTGTGGATGTAGGTGTTATGTCAGGTAAGTGTTTTCTAAGGGTTGTGAGTGGGAGTTAGAGTGTGTGTGAGTGTGCTGATGTGTTTGATGTGTTTGATGTGTGTGTGAGGGGTCGGAGAATGTGCGTGTGTGAGTCGGCTTCTGTTTTGTGTTTGTGTGATCTCGGAGTTAGTATATATAAGTAGGGGGGGGTGTGGGGGGCTTATGTGTGTATGAGTTGTGTATGTATGTAGTTTTGTTTGTTTTTGTTGTGATGTGGGTGTTGTGGTGCATGTGTAGTATTGTGTGTGCGTTTTTTTCGGTGTTTTGAATTTCGCGTTTTTTTTGTGTCGGTGTTTTGTGGATTCGGTTTTATAGTCTCGAGATACTGAAATTCGACATTTCAGTAATTCGAGGTTATAAAGTGAATCCATATATATATATATATATATATATATACTAACTCCTTGATTGTACAACAGAGGGATTAGGAAAACCCCCCACTGTGTTTTGCAAAATGCAGTGATCACACATAATGTGCAACAGTAACCACAGGTAAAATGTGTTATCTATACAGTACATATGGCCAACATGTACTGAGCACATGCAGATGTATACCAACACAACATGCACTGAGCACACACAGATGTATACCAGCACATGGCATATACTTAGCCCACACAGATGTATACCAACATGACATGCACTGAGCACACACAGATGTACACCAGCACATGACATATACTGAGCACACACAGATGTATAAAAATACATGACATGTACTGAGCACACACAGATGTATGCCAACACATGATGTACACTGAGAACACACAGATGTATATCAACACTACATATACTGAGCACACACAGATGTATACCAGCACATGACATGTACTGACCACACACAGATGTATGTCAACATAACATGTATGGAACATACACAGTTGTATGCTAGCACATGACATGTACTGAGAACACACAGATGAATACCAACATGACATATACTGAGCACGCACAGATGTATACCAGCACATGACATGTACTGAACACACACAGATGTATACCAACACAAAACATGCACTAAGCACACACAGATGTATACCAACACAACATGTACTGAGCACACACAGATGTATACCAACACAACATGTACTGAGCACACACAGATGTATACCAGCACTTGACATGTATTGAGCACACGCAGATGTATACCAACACATGACATATACTGAGCACACACAGATGTATATCAACACATGATGTGTAATGAGCAAATATGGATGTATACCACCCCACAAAATGTACTGAGCACATGCAGATATATACCAACACATGATGTGTACTTAGCACATACAGATGTATAGCAACACAATATATACTGAGCACACACAAATGTATACCAGCACATGACATGTACTGAGCCACAAAGATGTATACCAACACGTAACATGTATTGAGCACATGCAGATGTATACCAATACATGACATGTACTGAGTACACGCAGATGTATACCAACATATGACATGTACTGAGCACATACAGATGTATACCAACACAATATGTACTGAGCACACATAGATGTATACCAGCATATGATGTGTACTGAGCACATACAGATGTATACCAACAGATGACATGTACTGAGCACACGCAGATGTATACCAACACATGACGTGTACTGAGCACACACAGATGTATACCAACACATAACATGTACTGAGGACAAGCAGATGTATACCAACACATGCTGTGTCCTGAGAACATACAGATGTATACCAACATGATATGCACTGAGCACACACAGATGTATACCAGCACATGACATGTAATGAGCACATGTAGCTGTATATCAACACATCACAGGCAGTGAGCACACCGATGCATACCAACACATGATGTGTACTGAGCACACACAGATGAATACCAACACATGATGTGTACTGATCACACACAGATGTATACCAACACAACATGTACTGACCACACAAAGATGTATACCAACACATGACATGTACTGAGCACACACAGATGTATACCAAGACATGACTTGTACTGAGCACACACAGATGTATACCAGCATGACATGCACTGAGCACACACAGATATACACCAACGTGACATGTACTGAGCACACACAGATGTATACCAACACGACATGTAATGAGCGCACACAGACACACAGATGTGTACCAACATATGACATGGACTGAGCACACGCAGATGTATACCAACACATCACATGTACTGAGCGCACAAAGATGTATACCAACACCTGACATGTACTGAGCACACACAGATGTATACCAACACATAACATGTACTGAGGACAAGCAGATGTATACCAACACATGATGTGTCCTGAGCACATACAGATGTATACCAACATGATATGCACTGAGCACACACAGATGTATACCAGCACATGACATGTAATGAGCACATGTAGATGTATATCAACAAATGATAGGCAGTGAGCACACACAGATGCATACCAACACATGATGTGTACTGAGCACACACAGATGTATACAACACATGACATGTACTGATCACACACAGATGTATACCAACACATGACATGTACTGAGCACACACAGATGTATACCAACACATGATGTGTACTGAGCTCACACAGATGTATACCAGCATGACATGTACTGAGCACACACAGATGTATACCAACATGACATGTGAGTGCACACAGATGTGTACCAACATATGACATGGACTGAGTACACGCAGATGTATACCAACACATCACATGTACTGAGCACACACAAATGTATACCAACACACAACATGTACTGAGCACACACATATATATAACTCCGCAAAAAAGTATCCATAGGCTCTGAATAAATGCTCCACTTAGTAAAAACAGAAACCTAACAAGCAGCAAAAAAGTTGAACAAGCTTATGGCTCCAGAGTCAATACAATATAAACTATTTTATTAAACAAACAGACATAAGCATTTTCACAGTTAATCTAACTGCTTCTTCAGACATTAAAAGGCATAAGACAACAATCCATGTATATAAACAACACTACATCACTTCCCTTAATTATTCCTCCCTCTAAAATTAAATCCTAACTAAATTTAAAGCGCCTTCACACAAATGCATGTTGCAGCAATCTAATAACATATAGACAATGACTATAAAACCATATAAATATACAAAAGATGTAAAATATACAAATGTATAATACATAAAACATATACACATACCTTCACTAATATAACATCACTTCTTCCTAAAAATAAAGCTTAAAACTGCATACTAATATAGTGATCACACATATGTGCCCCCTCAGCCACAGGTAAAATGTGTTATCTATACAGTACATACGGCCAACATATACTGAGCCATGCAGATGTATATCAACATGACATGCACTGAGCACACACAGATGTATACCAGCACATGACATATACTGAGCACACACAGATGTATACCAACACATGACATGTACTGAGCACACACACACAGATGCATACCAATACATGATATGTACTGAGCACATACAGATGTATACCAGTACATGACATGTACTGAGCTCACACAGATGTATACTAACACATGACGTACTGAGCACACACAGATGTATACCAACATAACATGTACATGTTATTGTTTGCTGTTCTACCACAGTTGTCATTCTAATGTTTGATATTTTTCAGCTGGAATTCCTATTTCTAAATAGCTTACCTTCCTGTGACCCAGAGGGTGACAGGACTACAAGAAACAGACTGTAAAGAATTAGTCCAGATAAAATTTAGCTAGCAGATCTAGGAGACTTTCTGATACACTCACTGTGGGAGGAATAAAGATGCATTGTTGAAATTTGAAGTAGTTTATTCATTTAAGTAGGTAGATGGAACGAGTGTTCTTGTTCTAATATATTACATTCAGTAGATCAGTAATTTATAGGCAGTTGCAGACAATGGTGAGAGGGTCCATGGGAGTTGCCTGGAGGAAAATGTAGGAGATGAAAAACATGTAGCCAATTCCAAAGCTTAGAGGTTAGTCCCTTATTTGAATATTCCTGAGAGACCCATTAGAGTTTACCAGCTCAACAGCCTGTGGAACCTCATTCTTAGTTAAAATGTTTTATTTTTTATTTTTAACTTCTAACAAACAAAGCATGACAACATACTTATGAGCTACAACTATAGAACTGTATTCAAGAAAACACTTTTGCCTGAGCTTCATCAGGTCCATCTAATACAGTGGCATGGGCACCAGAACCATAGAGCAAGGGGAGCCCCCCCCACTTTTAGATCATCCATACCTCTGTACCTTTAGTTTTCCGCATGCCTCCCAACTGCCGCAATGACGTCACATCAACACACGTATTTTCGACCGTTTTTCAAGAAACTGCTGGTTTAGCTTAGTGGTATCTTGCTCTGACTGTAGTGCACATGGTTCTGGGTACAAGACTTAGCAGTGAAATGCATGGTGGTAACATAACATTTTAAGCAAGCAACTTTCCAAAATTATACACACAATGTTTAAAATGTGTCCCTGATTTTGGCCTTTTGCCCCCCCACAATTGAAAATAAGTTGAAGAAGCTGTGCAACATGCCTATGGCTTACACTCTACTGTGATTCTGTATTTATATATTGCGTGTGGAAGTAGACTGTTATCATGGAAATGTTCTGAATAGGGCATTTTTGTTATTATTGGTGCATGCATTTTGCTTCATTGCTTACTGGAAAAATGTTCAAACAATAAATTTAAAATGCAGTTGTGTACGGAAGTAGACCTTTATGATGGAAATATTCTGAATAGGGCAGTTTTGTCATTATTGGTTAATGCATTTTTGTTTCATTGCCTACTGGAAAAATGTTTAAACAATAAATTTAAAATGCGCTAACTTAAGTCTAACAAGTGTGCTGTATTATACAAGGAATATAATTTAATACAATCAGGAAGTTGAATCAAGGAATGCATACATGTATGCATGGCCCTAAAAATGTGTTTGAAAACAGCCCAGAGGAAAGTGTGAAAGGCTCAAAATCATGGGCAAATTTTCAGCTTTTTTCTTGTTACCAAAGCAATGGATGAAGGTAAAACAGTTCACACCACATTACCTTGACCTGGCCAAGCCTTTTGACACAATCCCCTAATCAGGTGTAGTACAAAAGAAGAATAATTAGGAGCAAACACTTACATCAATCACCAGCTGCATTGCCAACTTGGCTCACAGGATGCAGGAGATCAAAACAGGGGTAGAGACCAGTCACCAATGGAGACACCCAGGGTTCGGTGCTGAGACTTTTTCTGTTTGGCATATACATCTCAAAAGTAAAAGGAAATACCAAAGAGCTTTGGACAGCTAAGTTTGAGATGACTGCAAGCTAGGAGAAGTTATTGAATCCCCAAATGACTTAACCATCATGCAAGAAGGTTTGTCCCAAATAATAACTGGTGTCAAAATCATGACATTGCCCCCTGAGAACTGATCCAAATGTTTGGCATTTGGGAACATGTGTACAGTGACCTAACTTTTGACCAACATGTGCCCAGAGTCATAGGAAAGCCTTTCTATATTGCACAGCTTATAAACAAATTGATTGTGACTAGATCTAGAGATGTTGTTGTCCCCCTTTACAATGCTCTCATTATGTCAATCATTTTGTATAATGCCCACTTTGGCATGTATCTGTCCAGCCCCATGCAACAACTGGAATACCTTCAGAGATACCTTACTAAGAGGATACTAGTCCTAAACAATAGGTCTTGCATGGACCACCTCAAAGATGTATTACTATACTCAGTATCCTACAGAGTGCTTAGAGGTGACATGTCTGGCATACAAAGCATCCTCTGACATAATACAGATGGACCTACTGAACATCAGCAAGTCAAATGGCATCAGAAATACTCAGTCCAGGTATTTAAACTGAATGTTGTGGAGAGATGGATATATATCACAGAGGCTACCACTGTTCTGGAACAGACTATCCATAAAAATAAAGCAAAACTCATCCATCCATATTCACATGCAACTTGGATCTAAGGATGGGTAATAGAAAATGTATTCCAGGATTTCCCCTCATGCCACTAATGGATAGAGGCAGTTCCTAAATGCTGCATCCGTTACATGGCCCCCTCAAATTATCTATGGTATGATCACAGTTGTTCTCACTAGGGCTAATATACAATTATCAGCCATGGGGATAGCTAAGACCAATCAGAAAATGTTAATTCAAGCACCAAAAGGGAATTGGCTAAGCTTAAAATGTCCTCCAAGTGAACCTATGTTGTGCTAGTAAATAGTTATAAAACAAAATTACCCTTTTTAGTTCACTAAGTGCCGCTGTCACCCCCCCCCCCGTCTTTAACAGTTTACGGTGCCCCTATAGAGTGGTTTCCACTTTGAACATTGAAAATGCCTGCTTTTATGAGGCTATCACCAGAATTTATTAGTCTGTTTTGTAACACATGTAAAACGAGAGGCTGTGTCTGCATCAGTGGGACTCATATTCCTTGGAGCCAAGTATGAAAGCTTTATTACATAACTTTTTCTAGTCTATCACATGTAATATGAGAGGCGGTGCTCACTTTTACGGGGCTCATTATTTCCTGACATACAATACGAAAAGCTAATATTCTCTTGTATAGCAAAAAAGGTTTACAGTGCCTGTGTATAAGAGGCTCATATACGTGATTAATGTGACCAGTCCCCATTCTTCTTACTCTTGATGAAGACTGACCTTTTTTATATGCAGGGAAGGTAGTCACTTAAAACTACACTAACTGATCCACATTTGTGAACAATTCATGCATCTGGAGAAACAGACTACAGTGGAAAACAAATCATAGTACTCAGGGATGTGCACATGTAGGAGGAGAAAAGACGTCAGAACCTTTTGTGTAGGCTTTCTGTGCCCATGGAATAAAAATCCACCAAGTGGTAAACAGCAGAGTATACAAAAACTTTTAATAAACATATGAATCTCAGATCTTCTTTGAGCATATTTATGCAAAGGAAAAAGCCAAATTTATCAATTCAGAAAAGCAGCGCCAAAGATATCCAAAGAGAAATACAGGCAAAGGCATCCAGATATGGAAAATTTCACAATACAAAAATAAGATCTCAAAGGGGGAATGTAGAACACAAGGTTAGTAAAGTAGACACTAAAAGAAATAGAAAGGAAGGGCTTAGTGTAGAAAATCTAACACAAGTTATTTCACAGCATAATGGAACGAGTCCCCAAGTAAGGAGAAGCAGGAGGCATCAGAAGAAGAAATATGGACATGGGAAAGCAAAACAGACTTAATATGGTACAATATTTATGCAACGGAAAAACCAAAACTAATCAAGATAAAAACAGCATCACCAAAGATATTTGAAGAGAAGTACAGCAAAAGTATCTGGATATGGAACATTTTACAATACAAGAAATAAGAAAACAAAGAAGGAAATCAGAAAGGAGGATTAGTAATGGAGACGTTAAAGAAATATAAACTGAAGTTAGGGATTATCTGTGACGTGAAGGATTTAGTGTAGAAAATCTAACTCCAGTAACACCACAGGAGGATAGAATAATGAATTCCCAAATTAAGGAGAAACCAGTGGAGCGGGAAACATCTGATCAGTTGCCATATGAAACTTTGGAGCCTTCAGTAGGAAACCAGTATAAAAGTTGACTTGGAGTTGCATATCAAGGAAAGGAACAGGAAACTGCGGCAAGTCATAATGATAAGTCAGTGAGTTCCTACATGAAAGAGCAATGGATGACACAGGATAAAAGTGAAGAGAATATGGCACTGAAAGATGCTCTGAAACTTTTTGCAGAATTCCCACAGGAACTGGAGAACAAAGTATGTGCCCTCAGTTTAGAAGAAAATGATCTAAGGGAAGAGTTGCTTGATTTAATAGAGATGGATAGACAAACTAAGATGAATGAAAGCAACAGACTACAGAAAGTCAATAAAACCCAAAATATTAGAAGTTTGATAAAGCAAATGAACACAGTAATCAAAACTGTTCATCAAAATTCATTCAATGTAACAGAAGTAAATAGGGTCTATTACTATGTAGATAATTTAATAACAGATAAATTCTTACCACAAAAACACAGGACGGTATGGGAAAGGGGGGACATCAAATACCATCATGGAAGTATTGAACAGAAAAAAACTATAAAGCAATTAAGAAAAGAAGTGTTACTATTAGAAAAGTACACAAGAGGAAGCAGATCATCAAAAGTACTCAGAAAGATAGATGTGATAAAAGCAGCATACAGTATCAGAACAGATCAAGATCTATCTTATGCTATTGTAAATAATAGACTAAAGATAACAGCACAGGCAAAAAAAACTTAGAAGATATGCTGATGAATATAAAGGAAAAGTGCAAAATAAACTGTTGATGATCCAAATAAGTTTTATACAGAATTGAGAAAGAAGGCAAAACGAATTGAAATACTACCAAAAAAAGAAGACAGACATATTTTGGAGAAATATCTTTGAAGATCCCATGGAACATAACAAAGATGCTAAATGGACAGAAGAAGTAAAAGAAAGAATAAGAAGTTCAAATGTACTGGATATGAAATGGGATGAAGTAACGGCCAGTGAAATTGAAACAAAATTAAGAAACACACCTAACTGGAAAGCCCTAGGCCCAGATGTAGTACTGAACTTCTGGCTAAAGTATTAACATCTTTGCATGAAGATTTAGCCATGAGTAAGAACTATTTATATACACACCCCGAACAGACACCAACCTGGTAAACAGGAGAAACAATACTCCTTCTTAAGAGCGAACCTGCAAGCTATCCTAAAAACTATAGACCAATAACGTGCCTTCCAATGATGTATAAATCATACACTGGAGTTGATGCTGATAGAGTTTATAGTCATTTAGAAGAAAACTCAGTCACGACAACAGAACAAAAGAGTAACAAAAGAAAGTCATAGGGAGCAAAGGATTATTTGTTGTTAAATAAAGTTATAATGCAGAAGTGTAAAAAGGGGAAGAATCTAAGTATGGCATAGATAGACTAAAAAAAGCATTTGACAACATCTAACATTCATGTATAAGAGTGCTTACAAATGTATAAGATACATCCTACACTGATCCATTACATTACAGTGACCCTGAAACAGTGGCAAAACACTTTACAGCTAAGCCATGATAAGGGACAAATTATTATTCCAAGGATAAAAATTCAAAGGGGTATTTTCTAGGGTGACTCTTTGCCAGCTGTCTACATAAACAGATTAAGTCATGGCTGCAATTTGGCTTCCAGAAAGCAACAACATGTAAAGACTTCTCATAATCTCTTTGTGGGTGATTTAACATTGAGTAGTTTATTAGATGAGGAACTAAAAGCACAACTACAAGTGGTCAAATCTTTCTCAGATGATATAAGAATAGGAGCATACAATCATAGGAGATTACTAGGCTATCGACCCAGAGGTCATTTTAAGCCTAGCTGTTTCATCCCAATGTAATACTACAGAAATGCTAGTCAATACCCAAGATTGAATTTAGTGATGACTACCCATGTCCAAGAGGGTTGTGGGCACTATTCCCTGTAAGAATTTACTGTGCCCTATTGACTCATCCAGGTAACTCTTGAATAGTGTCACAGAGGTGCTCTTTTTCACATGAACTGGTAGCTTGTTCCAAAGATGCAACAGTCACTGGTAGATAAATCTGTCCCTCTAGCATGTCCTACTTAAGTTGCAGACCATATTTAGGTCCCTTTGACCAAATGTCATTTGGTCTTGACAAATGTGCAAAGGCAACCTTTAAAGCAGGAATGCTGCAGCACCAATAAAATATCAGACTGGGACAGAAATGCAATATAAAAGAACTTGAGCAAGAAGGAGTGTATAAATATCTGGGAACTGATGAAGTCCCAACAATAAAAGATGAACAAATGCAAATAAAACTTAGTAAGGAATATTTTTAGAAGACTAAAATGAATACTGACAACAGCTCTAACATGTAGGAACAAAGTCCAACCTATAAACCAATCTGATCTTCCTGTCCTAACTGGAATGACTGACTGGCCCCAAAAGGTATTGGATCAGTTGGACAGGAAAACAAGAAAAATGCTTCATGCTCCTCAAATGATTTATAAAAATCAGTGTATACCAATATTGTATATTCCCTTTTCTGAAGGCGATATGTGTTTCCTTAAAATTGATTACATGAATAGATCTGCAATCATAGGACTGCATACATATCTGCTGACCTCACAAGATCCAAACACAGTGAAAGTTTCAAAACATGAGGAGAACAAGTCTAAGATGACTTTCATGCTTAGTTTAGCAGAAGCATATCTGTGTCAAGTGGGAATGGAAATCAAACCGGAACTCGATAAAAATCAGGCATCAACTGAATGTGCCAAAAAAAAAAAAAGAAAAGAAAGAATATAAGTTGAAGGATCAGATAAAAAGTCAAGAAATGTATAAAATGCATAAATATAGTTGCAGGTACAGAAAACTCTTGGAAAACCTTGTGTTAATCAGGACCGAACTAAGGAATGGTTAAGGAGAGGTTAATTTAAACCAAAAGACAAAAGGTTAATATTGGCATCCCATGATAGTGGACTATGTACACGTTGGTTTACAAGGTTCATTGAACATGATGAATGTTGTTAGTGCATATGCTGCAGAAGTTGGGTGTGCAATGGATGAGAAAGAAAAATTTTGGAGTGAGTTGGATGAAGTGGTGTTGACTGTACCCAAGGGTGAGAGAGTGGTGATAGGAGCAGATTTCAATGGACATGTTGGTGAAGGGAACAGAGGGGATGAGGAAGTGATGGGTAGATATGATGTTAAACAAAGGAATACAGAAGATCAGATGGTAGTGGATTTTGCGAAAAGGATGGACATGGCTGTGGTGAATACGTATTTTAACAAGAGGGAGGAGCATAGGGTGACATACAAGAGTGGAGGAAGACGCACACGGGTTGATTATATCTTATGTAGGAGGGCCAGTTTGAAGGAGATTGGAGACTGTAAAGTGGTGACTGGGGAAAAGTGTAGTTAAGCAGCATAGGATGGTGGTTTGTAGGATGATGTTGGTGATCAAGAAGAGGAGGAGGAGTATGAGGGCAGCACCAAGGATCAAATGGTGGAAATTGAAAAAGGATAATTATGAGGTGGAGTTCAGGGATGAGTTAAGACAAGCACTGGGTGGCAGTGAAGAGTTACCAAATAGCTGGGTAACTACAGCAGAGCTAGTAAGGTGCTTGGTATGACATCTGGACAGAGGAAGGACGACAAGGAGACATGGTGGTAGAATGAGGAAGTACAGGAGAGTATACAGCGAAAGAGGTTGGCAAAGAAGAAGTGGGATTGTCAGAGAGATGAAGAAAGTAGAAAGGACTATAAGGAGATGAAGTGCAAGGCAAAGAGATAAGGCATATGAAGAGTTGTATGAAAGGTTGGACACTAAAGGAGGGAGAAAAGGACCTGTACCGATTGGCTAGACAGAGGGACCGAGCTAGGAAAGATGTGCAGCAGGTAAAGGTGATAAAGGATAATGAGGAAAACATACTTACAATCAAGGAGATTGTGTTGAGCAGATGGAAAGAGTACTTTGAGGGGTTGATGAATGAAGAGAATGAGAGGGAGAGAAGGTTGGATGATGTGCAGATAGGGAATCATGAAGTGCAGTGGATTAGCAAGGAGGAAGTAAGGATAGCTATGAAGAGGATGAAGAATAGAAAGGCTGTTGGTCCAGATGACATATCTGTGGAAGCATGGCGGTGTTTAGGTGAAATGGCAGTGGAGTTTTTAACCAGATTGTTTAACGAAATCTTGGAAAGTGAGAGAATGCCTGTGGAATGGAGAAAAAGTGTTTTGGTACCGATTTTTAAGAATAAGGGTGATGTGCAGAGCTGTAGTAACTACAGAGGGATTAAACTGATCAGTCACAGCATGAAGTTATGGGAAAGAGTAGTGGAAGCTAGGTTAAGAAGGGACATGATGATTAGTGATCAGCAGTATGGTTTCATACCAGGAAAGAGCACTACAGATGTGATGTTTGCTCTGAGAGTGTTGATGGAGAAGTACAGAGAAGGTCAGAAGGAGTTGCATTGTGTTTTTGTAGACTTAGAGAAAGCATATGACAGGGTGCCTAGAGAGGAGTTGTGGTATTGTATGAGGAAGTCGGGAGTGTCAGAGAAGTATGTAAGAGTGGTACAGGATATGTACGAGGGTAGTGTGACAGTGTTGAGGTCTGCAGTGGGAGTGACGGATGCGTTTAGGGTCGAGGTGGGATTACATCAAGGATCAGCTCTGAGCCCTTTCTTATTTGCAATGGTGACGAACAGGTTGACAGATGAAATCAGACAGGAGTCCCCATGGACTATGATGTTTGCAGATGACATTGTAATCTGTAGTGAGAGTAGGGAACAGGTGGAGGAGACCCTGGAGAGATGGAGGTATACTCTAGAGAAAAAGAGGAATGAAGGTTAGCAGGACTAAGACAGAATATATGTGTGTGAATGAGAGGGAGGATAGAGGAATGGTGAGGATGCAAGGAGTAGAGGTGGCGAAGGTGGATGAGTTTAAATACTTCGGGTCAATAATTCAGAGTAACGGTGAGTGTGGAAGAGAGGTGAAGAAGAGAGTACAGGCAGGATGGAGTGGGTGGAGAAGAGTGTCAGGAGTGATTTGTGACAGACGAGTACCAGTAAGAGTAGAAGGGAAGGTCTACAAGAGGGTAGTGAGACCAGCTATGTTATATGGGTTGGAGACAGTGGCACTGACAAAAAGGCAGGAGTTAGAGCTGGATGTGGCAGAGCTAAAGATGTTAAGATTTGCACTGGGTGTGACGAGGGTGGACAGGATCAGGAATAAGTATATTAGAGGGTCAGCCCAGGTTGGAAGGTTTGCAGAAAAAGCCAGAGAGGCAAGATTACATTGGTTTGGACATGTGCTGAGGAGGGATGCTAAGTATATTGGGAAAAAGATGCTAAGGATGAAGCTACCAGGTAACAGGAAAAGAGGAAGGCCTAAGATAAGGCTTATGGATGTGGTCCGAGAGGACATGCAAGTGGTTGGTGTGACAGAGCAAGATGCAGAGGACAGGAAGAAATGGAAACAGATTATCTGCTGTGGCAACCCCTAACGGGAACAGCTGAAAGAAGATGATGATTGAACATGTGGGAGAAACAGACAAATGCAGGTTTTGTCAAACAGAATTGGAATCAGACACACATCTTTGTTTCTGGGTATGATACACTAATGGTAGAAGAGCAGTATACTAAAAGGTATAATAATGTGGAAAGACTGTTGCATTGGGGAATGTGAAAACATTGTAATATTGAAGTAGCTGAGAAGCACTGGAAACATGAGCCACAAAGCATTATAGTAAATGATGAAGTTTATATTACATTGGCTCACCCATTACCAAGAGTTCAAAAAATAGATGCAAGGAAACCAAATATAGTAGTCCATGAAAAGATGACAAAAGTAGCATCGATCATTGAAACTGCTATACCCAGTGACTACAGTGTCTTATATACAGAGAGACACAAAGTCATAAAATATGAGGATCTACCAGCAGAAACCAGGGCAATGAGGAAGAAGGATACCCAGACAGTTCCAATAGTAGTAATAGGAGCAATGTGTCTTATAAAAAAGCATTTACAGTCGTACTTAGATATGTCAACAATACATGGAACTCCATATGAATTGCAGGAGGAGTCGGTTCTGGGCACATTGCAGGTGCTAATAAGAGCACTTCTGGCTAACATCAAAGATTAAAACAATGCTAATTTCATGAACTTTAATTATACTTTGACTTGGGAATGAGGTCCATTCCCATCATGGTATTAGAGACCCAAATGACTTGGAGAAGTTAAAGAAGGGAAGAACTGGAAAGAGATATGTTCCTGTGTAAGGGATGCAAGCTTGTTTCTGTGCTGAGGAATGTGATACAGGTTTGATCCCCATCTGAAAGTAAACATATTGTTGTATCCAGTTATAGAGGTATAAAATCTGCCCTGCTTTAACAAAAGCCAATGCTCTTATATGGCATTCCTAGTCTTGTGGATATTTTTCCATATGTCATAATGAAATGAGGTGTGCAGACGTGTCTGATGTTTGTCATGATTTTGATTTTGTAATTGCCCCAAGATATTTCCCCAATCTTTGCCATCACTGAATTAAGGCATTTACGAACATACCCTCTGTAACTGAATATGTGGTAAGGATGTTTAAATAATCTGTTATAACCATCATTAAAAGAATGGACAATTTATCAGTCTGTAAACTGGGACCTGGGACCATACCTCTCAACAGTCCAGATTTTCACAGAATGTCCAGATTTTTGTCTCATATTTTTAGTCTTGTCATAAAATGTTTAGTTTTCTGGCAAATCTCTGGGATGTTCTGTGGATTGACATCACTAAATAATAACATACATTTGAGTTTCAGATTTCATACCCTTCAGAAAATGCATGCTAGCTTAAATTATTCTAGCAACATTCTAAGTTTATAAGAGAATATTTAAAATTTGTCCCTATGTTTGAGCCTTTGCCTCCCGATTAGTTCAGAATTTGTCCAGATTTCTTGCACTAAGAGGTTCAGAGGTATGCTTGGGAGAGTTATGAAACATATGGGGAGGATGGCAAATAGATAAAAAAGTAAAGAATTCTTCAAACATACATTTCTGTAAAGAGAGGTTTGCATTGCTCCATCCAGTAGATGTGCTGCAGCTTGGCATCTATGTTGTTACAAGGTTATTGAATTATATGGTGTCATGTGATTTAAGGGTTTGTTTAGGACCTGGTAATGGATTAAATGTTTTGGCATTTATACAACAATGGCAAGCAGTTTAGTACATGTCCTCAGTGCTGTTTATTGCCTGATTTCATATGTTCTGATGTTCCATTTTTATTACGGTAGTGGTACTGTCAGCATGGATGTTAACATTCAGATGATTTATCAGATCTTATGACTCTTTACAATTTGGAACTTTGTTTAGAGCATATGAACCTGCTTTCCTTTATTTTAATTAATTCATACAGTCCATTATTGCATCAACGTTGTACTTGTGCAACTTTTTTGTATTACCACAAGCTGTCACTAGTACACCTACATGACACATTCTTCCAGTAATGTTTGAGAGTACAGATGTCAACGTGGTGTACATGCATATGTTTTTATATTAGTATAGCATACACTTTGGATTGTTTAACTATGGACTGTTATACATTGCATAACATATATATTTTCTAATTTGTTTAATAGATTATCTGTTTACAATACTAATTATGTGACTAGACCAATATATATATTGAAATTTTATGACAGAGTAAGGTAATCGATGAAGCTTCTATAGAGACGTGACACCGATCCTGTTTCTGATCTGTAATGCTCACCTTCATAGATTAAAACTTATTTACAACTTATCATCTCTGTATTGCTTCTTTGCTGGACAGGTTACTGCCCTAGTGCCTTGCCAAATGAGACAGATGCATCAGCAGAGCCATATCTAAAAGATTGCTATGGTGGAATCAGAGAGCCTTTTCTTATGCACTGTTAGACTGTAGGACTCCAGATAAGAACACAGCACCCACATAATTTCTGGGAGCATTTCTACTTACCTGGACAAGATAGCTTGCATTTACTGATGAGGCCATGCCTGGAAGGCCTGCATAGCTGCTGAACACAGTGAATACCATGGACTGTCATAGGGTCCCAGACCACTATAGAGGGCCCTTGTGGTTGCATGCACCATTACGTCACATGCATTGTACACTTATATATACTGCCTTAGGTGTGTTTTCATGCTGGCATTCCAGTGAATGTATCTCATTCTCAAGCCATTTTGAATAAAACGCGATAGATGCTTCACTTACCCCTCTACCATCTGGTCCTGCAGAGCAGGTGGCCCATCATAGTCCTCTTCAGTCTGTTTTTGCACAAGTGTTACATTCTCATGGTTTGCATTCCTCCACAGTAGATGTCTCACACTCTGGAAAACATGAAAACTGAAGAGCACATGTTGGTTTAATAGGTTTGGCAATAAACCTCTGTTTAATATGCAGACATATGTGTTTGTTCACTAATGTTACATGCATGTCTATAGTATATGCACATTGGGAGTACACATAAATGGGAGCATGTCTTTGTAATCAAGCTGCAAGTAAAGAAAGAAAGAAATGTTCTTTAGAAAAGTATTTATTTTTTGAACTGCATGTTATGATACCTGGGAGAAACAGACACCAAAATGGCAATAACATTAGCCATTTTTCTGTATTATTGTTTGTCCCCATATCTGTCAGACATCAAGCCTCCCCTCAATCAGGTATCACATTGTCTGGTGGGAGGTAGGGGGCATCATTCAGGAAGCCATAAAAGTATGTGCTTTGTGCTCTAATAAAAGTGTTTTAATTTTTATGGCACAACCCAGGCCCTTTTGGTGAGGTAAGAACTTGCAAAGTGGCAATCACTGTGTATAATCCACTGCCCACACGTGCAAACTGCAATCCCATATGGGATGCGATTGCTGGCTTTGATAGCCACATCCATATCTTCCACACACCAGCTCTCTGCATTATGACAAGCATATACATTGCAGACAAGTTCTGTCATTGGAGAAGTGGCACAGACCAGGCAATAACCATTGTCCTTTCACTACAGGATCCTCCCTGCTTGTGCCATAAAGCACTTTAGCTGTTAGCTGAACTTGAATTACCTCATCTGTACTTAGAACATTATACCCCTGTGCCATTAGCACTGGCTGCAGGATCTATGCAACTTTTGGGGCACAGCACACCTTATACAATCAATTAAGGCATGCCTTTGTGTAATAGAGAGTTTGACAATATAACATGTAATCAAAGTAAATTAAAAATTAAAATATTGAATGTTAAGACTATTAGAAATTCTATAAGCAGATGCAATTAATCACTGACTTTATTTACAAAGATACATGTTCAAATATATTTTATAAATGCAAATAATGAATCTATTAAAGAGGGAATGTATGTAAAGAGGCACAATGTAATTGCCATATAATATTTCAAGTGCTTAAACACAGTCCGTGGGACTCAGAAACATAGCCAAGTCAGACAATATTTACTTTTTTATACAATATGCCTCTGAGGTCATTACTAATTAACAAAATCAAATAGTTATATCCAACCTACAAGTCATTAAGCATCCTACTCATGGCCAGAGCACAGTCTGTGGGGAGAGAATGTGTCTTCTGTAGTTGGCCAAGTAAGGTTGCAACAAATTCTCTGGGACATGGTGCATGTCCATATGCTGATGTTGCTTAGCACTTTCATGTGTGCACAGAAGCAGCTAGTCAGGGAATGAAGTAATCACCAACATAAAGACTCACTGCATTACTTAAATCTATTTTTTGACCAGATTAAAGGGTGAAAATGGTTTTGGACAGTATGGAAAAGAAGGAAATAAAAAAGGGATGTAAATACAGGAAACTGCTAAGGAGTGAATATTATGGGAGAGGGAAAGCTTAGGTAATAAAACATTTTTGTTGGGACAAGTGCCCATTTATTATATTCCCAGAAGCATACCTCTCAACCTGTTACCTCCACAATCAGGGAGAAATCCAGAAATAATCATTGTTGAATGAAAAAAGTCAGGGACACTTTTAAAGTATTAGTGGTATTAACATAAATATTGGACAATTGTTGTTACATGTGTGTGAAATGCCAGTCATTTTTAATGTATGTCTTCTCTCTATGGGGGCACTATATACAGGTGGTACAGTGACAACCCATAGGATGAGAAGCAATAAATAGACATATGCATTCTCCATGTAGTTGCAAGTACTGACTTTAGATGAGATGCACATGTTTAGTTACGGCAGCTTTACGACGTGCAGGGCTACTGATGAACAAGTCACCATACAATGAGTCCATGCATGTACAGGAGGCATGCAAACTGTACTGGACAATGCCAGTACTGCAGTGGCCATTGTTAATGATACCCAATAAATGCACAGATGGGACCAGCAAAATAGGCCTGGGCACAGTCATGCTGCCACACTTGTGACAAAATTTACTGGTTACTGAAAAAAGTTTATGTTTACAGTGGTGGACTTAGCTACAGAGGTACAAACGCACACATATGAATGTGATGCCCCTTCTTTGGGCCAATGATCATAACAATTCTCAATCCTGACCACGGACAATGGTGAGGGACATTCACTTGGAACAACAACAGATATACACAGTATTTCCAGATGCAGCTGTCTGCACCAAGAACAATTTGGCTTATGAGCATACAGGGAGCATCCTCAGTCTTGGGGCTGGGTCTCTCTCTCTCTCTCTCTCTCTAGGTCCCCAAATAAGACTCACCACTGACACAGCTGTAGTGTTGAGTCCTTAGCTGAGTGTTCCAAGCCAAGTCCTCTACCACCTGCTGCAAGTAGCTGACACACACATTCTTTGAAATTTGATTTTCACTCTGGAAGAACTGCTTGCGATTGCCAAGCACTACTTAAATGTGATTAATGGTAATGGTTGTGTGTGTGTAAGTAAACAAAAAAAACCAGCAGTGGGAGAGTTTGCTAATGCTAGCCTCATTTAGATGTTAGAGATGTGTTTTGCCACAGCACTTTTTTTTGAATGTTGCAAAATGAGTTAAGGCAAAAAAGCTTATTATAATAAGCAATAGGCAGGAATTCTGCAGCATTCTTTGGACATGGGTCCATGACAGCTAAGAAGGCACGCTTGCCCCAACAGCTAGGTGCCACAGCATGGTATTCTCGTGAATGCATTAAGTACTATTATAAATCTGATGAATTGTAGTCGCATTGCCAATAAAAGAGAATAAAAATATTTAATACTGCAATAACAAATGGCCAGGTAAACAGTGAATGTGCAAAGAATAAATTATAGTGTAGTGCATATTATAAAAAATATCAATAAGTAGAATAAAAAATGAAAAATATACACTATAGAATAAGCAAAACAGTAAGCACAGTAAGTGTCATATATAGTGCACTAGTGCTCTGTCATAAATAGTTGCATTCAGGGTTCACCATTGTATGTGTAAACAAGAGTTCCTGCAGTCCAGCAAAATTAATGGCCTGATAAGGTGCATGCTTAACTAACAGTACATTTCAAGACTGTCTCAGTAGTATTTCAGTCAAGACTTGTACTCTCTTTTTTCTCATAATGACATAATGCTCATATACCTCCCTCACCAGGAATTGCTATATATGTAGTTAGCCCACCCAACTTCACAGTAGTGTGTAACCTTCTCAGATATATAAGAATTAAGCATTGTGTTTGTGTAAAAGCAGCATTGTGTTTTTAATTTTAGGACTGCATTGTGATTTAATGTTCAATGTCACTGCAGTTATGTGTAATGTCTGTGCCAATAGTTAATTAATAAAACTGTAATAGCTGTAGAATAGCAAAAGCTCAACTCCCTAATGTAGCTGCTGCTCTCATCTCAATTTCAGTCCTGGAGTCTTTGCTTCCTGTTTTAGCTGGATCAATGCTATGGGCTTTACTCCAGATGAACAACAAGTGTGAAAAGAGGTGTTAAGCAGCAACGCAATTACAATACAAGTAAATCTGTCTTTCTATTTTTCCTGGTCTAATATTCATTGTATGTCTGTTCTAAGTTATTGTCTGTATTAATTGTCTTATTTGCATTATTCCTCTGCATGTACAACTTTTTTGCAGTATTCCCATGCCTGCCAACTTTTTCTATTTAGCTGTCTGCCTGCCAACTAAGGCATGGCGGCTGTACCTCTTTTTCTTAATGTACACAACTGTAATGTAATTACAACTATTTTAATTGTCTACATTTCTATGATTACTCTCTGTGTTCTATTTAGATGCAATAAATATTCAAATGGCAAATTATATATTTTCCTTAGTAGTTATACAGACACATTATAATGAAACACAACATTATGTGAAACTGTTCTGTGTAGTTGTGTACCTGCATTTGTATGCTTGGCCCATACTGTCTCCAGCTATATGTATGAGAGAGGTCAGCTATACATCAACTATAGTAGAAATACTAGTCACTGTAAACTGCACCTGTACACTGTATAAGTAGTGTGTATCATATTGTAGTAATGTTACCTGAGGAGAGAACTAATCTAATGGGTTGTTTTCTCTCTCCCCACTCCTTATCTCTTGTTGTTCACTTGCCCCCCCCTGCACTACCTGTGTCGAGTAGTACCAACCTACAGGATGGATGGATGGAGAGACAGGGAAGTGGTGGTGGTGGTGGGAGGAGGTGGGGGTAACTTAACTGTAACCAACTGCACATGATCTACCAGGTTTACATGATGCATCAGATGGAGAGCATACTGGCAGGCTCAACCCAGATCCCAGCCTCCACCACTGCCAACCTTGGGGCAGTGACGGATCAGTGCCAACAGTCCAGTGGGGTTATGTAGTAGGGCTATACCTTGTGAGATACATTGTGGAGATACATTGAACGACATTTCCATCAAAGGTATTTACCCTTCTCTTTGTCACACACACTTACCACACTCTGCTGGTGCCTGCCAGTCTTTGTCTTCTGCAAAGCTTCCTACACCTACCCACACCACTCCACCCTACATGTACCTATGTACATTCTGCAACATTCCACTCTCACCTTAAAAAAAAAAAGAGTAGGCACCTGTCCCAAAAAAGAAATATCGTCCCATACATAGCTCTCCAATTTGAACACGTGTCCACTGGACACCTGGACGTACTAAAACAGGTGGTTTAAGCAAAAATCATGCACTTGATGACACTTTTTGCTTAAGTTTAAATGAAACACATTGGAGCATGATGAGAGTCCTGGTTCAGAGTACAACACTGGAAAGCCAAACTCAGAATAATGGATGGTGCGGGTACACCACCTAACACTCAAATTCTTCCCGGCTATCGCGCTTTCTGGAGCCACACCTGCTATAATATTATTACTGCTTTAACAGACACACCTGGGACCCTCAGGGTACGAACATATCCTTGTACCCTGCACATAATTCTTAAGGTATATCCATCCATCTGTATGTGTACTTATAATATACCAAACACTCTGTAATGAGTGACTCAGTAGCTCAGTAGTATTACAGTTTAAGTACATACAGTCCAAGGTTTCAAAATCCAGTGGTATGTAGTTACAGTGATATATTGTGGTCAGCCAGCAGTGTGGCTAGATTGTGTACTCTTTATTCAGCAATGACCTATCCAAATGGCATTTCTGCTTTTCACTTATGGAATAAGGTCTGTCTGCTTCCACAGACTGAACATATCCCTTATATCAAAACTATAAAACTATAAAGTGTCACATCATGCATTATAATAGCCATATGCAGAGGTTTGTAACTCAGGTAATACAAATCAGGCCATAATCCTATCAGAGTGCAGTACTCAATCCTATCAAATCAGATTACGCAGATTCACTTTTAGCTGCACAATTAACAAGCTGCTATGAAGCCACACTTTGCTGCCAGCAGCATACGTTCCAAATGAGTACCAGGCTGTAACATAGGTTCATAGTGCATTCATGCCCATTATTCCTGATAGTTGCCCAAAATTATATTTTGCCCCAATATTGCATGGACTATAAACACTCAAGGACACAAACATGTTGCCACACCATCTATTATTATACTTATACATGTTGCATAAAGCAATTGCTATAAAATAATTCCCAATGGTACTCCCTCACTCTGGCTCTGCCTCTATAGTAAGGTTGAAATATCTCTCCCACAAGGTTCCTCCAAGCTTGTGTCATCCTCCAAAGTGTTCACCTAACCTGGCTGAGCCACAACACAGCACACAGACTGGCTAGTACGAACATCTCTATGTAACAGTGATAGCTACTAGCTGTGAACATCTGCAAGTGGCGTAGTCTCTAATGTCAATGTCTCAGCATAACTTATCAGATAGTTTCTACATGACATGAAGGCCTTATATTTTGTGTACAGTGGTTGCTTGTCATTATATTTTGATAGTGCAAATCATCTGTGTTGGCTACTGTTTAGCATTTCACCTGTGATTGGGATTTAGAAGTAATCACCTGCTAATGAGAGTAGTATAGTCACCACACATTGCAAAACTTAAATATACTTTTATATCAGCAGAGGTTTTGCACTCCAGCAGGTATGTAGTTTTTTTTATTTACAACAGGATGCAGATGAATATATTTATTATGAATAGGATTACAACATTATTAAACCCCTAGAACTGTATAATGATGACACATCATTGTGATCAGATGATTTCAGATTTGTTACAGGCACATTACAATACATCATCAAAAGGGTGGATATTTTTATCAATGTGACACACTGGTCTTGTGGGACTGTCCCTTTATAGTGGATGTAATAATACACTGCTAATTGTTTGGCACTGTTGTTTTGACATATTAACAGGGGTGTTACAACTAGGAAACACACTACAATAGACTCCAGTGTTGGATGTATGATCGTACAGCAGTATCTGTCATGGTACACACAAGCTGACTATTGCTAGTATATTAGTTGTGTCCACATGCTTAGTATATTTGCCCACTGTGGAATATGACATGTGTGATCAAACAGTGGAAACTGCCAGGCATTTTCTTCTTGCTGTATCTCTACATAATGTACTTCCATGTATGTGATCCTGACATGTGTTCCTATTCTGTTGTCTTTCAGGAAGCATGTACCCAAGACACTGTGCACTTTTCATGGATGCGGAGAATGATATTATACTTGAAGGCCTCTGACAACACCATGAACTCCTACTGCCCAGGGAGAGGCAATATAAGGAACAGCAGGCAGCATTGTGGGCTGACCATTTCCATGACGTGAATGCCACACTTCATCAGAGTAGGGCATATGAGCAGGTTCAACACCAAGCAATGGACATGGTCAATGCTGCACCCAGAAGAGCAGCAGATGTAACCAGGGATCATGGCATCACTGATGGAGGGCCTGTAGTGGAACAACCACTCTCAGCTACTGTGGAATTCCTGGTACTACAGCTCCCAGGCATCCATCACACAGTACATCATGGATGTGGGTGCCACAGTTTCCATGGCAGAGGAGCGTGCAAGTTAGCTTAATTTGATTACCATTGCAATACTGTAGCATTCAGTCTGTCAGGGTGTATATAATTTTATGTGGGTGTCAGGTCTGTGTTCTTTGGGTGGGGGGGGTTAACTGCAGTTTGACTCTCATGCTTAGATGTTGACCAATATAACAATTAGCACCGTGGCTACTATAAATGTGAGATATATGGACATAATACCTTGTTGTGGTGTAACATACAGTGGTACTGACATTACCTCTCCCTCAATTTTTCATAGGTCCGTCAGGTATCGGACAAGGCTGTGGTCCTGCTCCTGGTAAGCAATACACTGTTTTGTTATAGATGTAAGTTTAAAGCAATGTAATCCCTAAAGTGTCAACCCAGGCCTGCTGCCTGGATTGGTATACTGTTGGCATGACTGGCAACTGCACAGATATTTTCTGACTGTACACGTTAGAGTCAAACATATGCCTTGTAGGTGTTACCACACTTATAGATGTGACAATATTTTCAGGACTTTACAGATTGCTATATGTCTCAACTGTGCAGAGTCATCACAAATGGCAACAGTGTGTCTCATTGTTGCTGATGAGATTGCTATGTAAAGAGCTTTTACTTACAAGTAACTACTGCTGTCTGTGGGAAAAGTAATGTCCTCTTGTCCTACTATATGACGTTGGTTTTTAAACAGGTCTGTATTAGTGACAACAGTGTAAACAGTGTTTAGAGTTGTACATATATTGCAACATAGTACTGCAGAGCATAATAGTCAGGTATTAATGGACTGCTTTTTCCTTTCTTATCTTAGGTAACCAGGGGGGTTGGTCTCTGTCCCCTACACAATCTGATGTTAGTGTCTCTTCAGATTCTGTTGATGATGGTGGCCACAGTGAGGAACAGGTGGGGGTTTCAGGGGCTGAATTTGTCCCAGAGGTTGACATAACTTTTCTGCCCTCATTGTCTCTGCACACAGTCAGTATGCCTACACATACCCAGTCCCCAGTGTCCACAGATATTGGATAGTCAGAGGGTGGGGAAATTGAACAGGAAAGTGTGGCAACTATGGCTCCAGTGAGTGTAGGTACTGGCCATAGCCAGAGAGCTGGGAGGTTCCACACAGGCGGATTGATAGAGATGCTTGTAGGAGGCCTGCTGTCATTGCAGGTGTCACATCACAGTGCACTTGGTGTATGTTTTGGGCCATCATGGAGGCACAGGCATGTTCTGAAAGGAACTCCAGACGTATGCTCAGGGTTATGGATGAGCACAGTCTGACATCTGTGACTGCCTCCACAGCATTGGTGACACCCTGGATTGGTTCACTGATGCAGTGGAAAGAAGGTGGGCTGAGACAGTGTCTGTCTTGGAACGCACAGTGTCGGCACTTCAAAGTGTGGTTGGAGTTGATCGTCGACCTCATGGACATAGGTCAGCAACCCCATCTGCTAAGAGTCCATGTGGCCATGCTCAATCATGCTCCCATAGGGGCAGTACATCCAGTGCTACAGAGGGGAGTATGTTGTCCACACAAAGACATGGCAGGCCATGGGCTCATAGCCCTGGGCATTCCCGTGGAGAACAGGGTCCCAGCAGACAGCAGTCACAGTCAGGTACTAGCACTGCTTCTGACCTTGGACATGGAGGTGTCAGCGCAACTCCTGGCTGAGCCAGTTCCAGTGTTTGGGGCCAGAGCCTGTGGCTGTCAGCTCTACCATGCACAGTTCAAAGCTGTTCAACAAACACACATATAGGGCTAGCACTTAGATTGACTGTGTACATGCACATACTCACACACCACTGTCAAATGCAGGTCATCTACAGACACACATGGCACATTTCCATGGTCCATCTTGCCTGCTTCCCTTCCTGGCTCACATAAATGCTGTCAACCATTTGGGTCAGCCTAGGCCTTCTGCACCCTCACAGAACACCCTGTGCAAGTGAAAATACCTGTGCCACATCCCTGTCATCCTCGTCATCGATGCAGGGAAATGAGGCTATGTGTCTGATACACAGGGTGACTATATAAATTAATATGTACTTCTGTAATGCATTATTGTTTTCCCATACCACTTGTAGTGGTTACTGACAGATACTGTATGCTGACATATGTAATGAAAAAGCCAAATAATTTTGTGTACCTTATGTTGTATGATGTTATAATGGCTGTATATTTACACAATGAAAGGTGAGTCAATGAACTGTTTACGTTTCTGTTTCAGGATTCTGTTGGGGATCAATGGATACACAGTGGCAATAAAGACATAGATGTCACAGCACAGGATAGAATGTCAGCACAAAAGAAATATGTCTTCGTCAAGGTACAGCACTGTAGGTGCATGGCTCCATAGGTCCATATGTGTATAACAGGCTAACAAGGACAATGGTGTCATCCAGCGTACTCATGCATCCCTAATCTGTGAAAAGGTCTGATACCCTTAATAATTGTCACCACGGTTTTGGAAGCTAACACATCTAAAAGCTGTGTTGCTGGAGATGACCCATCTACAAATTTCCTGTGTCCACTACAAATACTTATCCGACAACAGCTATGATTGTCTTCTTCTGCACCTCATTGTGTAACCTGAACATGATGTGTGTCACAGCAGATCTGTGCTTCACATGCATGGTGGGCCTGTTACAGATAGGGTGTACTATCTGTGTTACATAACTGTCTCTCCAGCATATACTATTTATACCACAGTGACAGTGTAGGTGTGTAGGACAAGTAAGGCATGCGTTAGTCCTGTCATGGATACGTGGGAGGTACACAGTGGGATCTGATATCTCCCTGTTTAGCAGCCATACACATCCCCTCCAAAGCATTTATGAGACAGACTACACATGTACTGTCTTGACATGGACTCTATAGGAAATGTTATCTGCAATGTGTATTGCTGTAACATGGAACCTGTGTGGCTGCTACAGTTGTAAAATATGCCTGTGCAGTGAAATAGCAAGGGTGCCATTGTACACAATGATAGATGTGATAAGTGCCACATTCAGTATAGCAATGAAGTCTGGGAGTTACATCACAGACCTTTCTGTTTATGTTGTACAACACTGAATGCATCCCCACATCTCACCGACCAGTGACAAAGGCTACATTATTCTCTGTGCCCATAAGTCCATGAGTAATGGCTCAACTGTGTGGGGGGACACAGACACTACTATATTTCCCAGGGGTGGATGACTTTCCAAAGGATAGTATTGTGCAGTTGTTTGCATTTAGTATTTGTCAGTGACTCAGACAACAACTGAATGTGTGTCTCAGGCCATCCTGGATAACTGCTGGTTCTGTGTGGGATTCAATGACAGCTCCTGATATGCAATCACTTGCTAATGTAGTCAGAGGGCACTGATAATGGCTGTGACTGCAGAGAGGGAATTGCTAGAAGGGATATTCCATTAGTGATGTTTGGGTAAATCCACTGGTGACTGGCGTCACTGCAGCATAGGTCTCCCAATGCTATCTTCCCAGATTATATCTGTCAGACATTTATGTATCCACCAGCTGAGATAACACTCTCTAGATAACCTACACAGTTTCCAGCAAGGCCTGCTGGCCTAATATTGTCAAACACCTTGTCAGGCCACGGTAAGTAGAGTGAGTAATATTCCCATCATCCATTGCATAGTGTAATACTCAATGGGGTCCACTGGTTAGAGACAATAGGTATGATTTGGCCTTGAGCATAGCAAACAGTGTGTGGTCCAGTGTCATTAGGTGTATGACAGTGTTACTGCTCTTATCCATGCTAACTCTTTTCATGGCATTTCATGTCACATGACTCAGGGATATGGGGATACTACTTGGCACTACATGCTAGTTGTCCTTTGTGCAACTAAGTATTGCAGTTGCTTCCAGCATGTTCCAAGAAGACAGTCATTCAGAATGCAGACAAACATATTAGGGAAGTGTAACATGTACAGTATACCCTGCGAATGTAAGGTGGGGGTTTTACACAGGTATTCTACAGTTGGACACTACCCAAGTAGTGTGTACTGGAAGGACACAATTACCTTGTGAAGACTGTGTTAAGCATTGGATTCCATGGATTTGCCAGTGGCTGGCAACTACTACTGCTGGTCTCACCAACACGACTCTCACATAGTATACCATGCTCTAATACTTTTTCTGTCATCACGCACAAAACGTTACTATGAAGCTCATGATGAGAAGCAGGACCCAGCCTGTTTGTTCATCCACATAGCTGTCCCACATCATGAAAGGCTCTGTAGGCTTCACATACCCTTCTCCAGGTAGATGCTTTGATTCGCAACCTGAGTAATCAGTTGGCTTTTACATGTATTATGCCTTCTGTTCCAGACTTGGTAGTATGGCACTAGGGAACTGACAAGAGGGGAATTAGTAGCACTGTCATAGCACCACAATATGATGTACAATGTCCAGTGACAGATATCAAGTCTTGTTGAAACAATCAGTACACTGTTGGTGAACCATCATAGGTGACAATTTCACAGCTAGTGATGCATCCTGCCCTTCAACAGATTACTGGTGGATATCTGCATGAAATGGCTGTGAGGCCTACTGCAGTGGACTGGCCACCTTTGGCCAATGTGTGCCCACCTGCCACATGTCCTAGGCATGTCATACTGTACAGTTATGTACCCAAAACACATGTCTGTGCTCCCACATCATGTCACATAACAACCAGTATGCTGTCTAATTGTTTGACAGGCATTGCACGCTTGTGAGGCCAACATAATGTCAGCAAAGTTACCTCATTCACTCCAATGGAGATTAGGAAGTTTGCACTGTAACATCCAATGGACGAAGCCTAAGCATTTTGACAGACTCAAATTATGTCCTCACATTTCAAACAAATGTTCATATCTCTGGAGCCATAGGGGTTATGAAAGAAGTACAAATTGCAAACCCTTCAGTACAAATTATTTTTATAGTGTTAGTATCTTTTAGGTTTTAGGTATTAAACTGAATGTTATAAGTCACAGTAAACACTATAACTATTATGTTTGCAATATTTTGTAAACAACATACAGTATCTCAGCAACCAGTGAAGTTACACACATACTGTCAGCAGCATTCTATTCATATAGCTGAACACTTTCATATGAGGCTAAGGAGTTCTGTCTGTGTTACTTGGCTGTTGAGATATTTAGAGAAATGTGAAAATTATATCTATAAAACTTAATATCATAAAAACAACAGTTAATATCTCTTTACCTACACTAGACAGAGGTCAAATAGTAATGCAGTTGAGTTTGCCATCATGTAAGCTTTAAAATGAAATATTTTAAAACCTTGTACATAGCATGGTTTTGAAATTATTGATGCTAATACAACAAGCAATATTTGACACCTAGAGGCATCATTAGGAGTTAACTGCAGATGCACCTGGAGGCGTCATTCAGATGTAATGAGTTAAACAAGTCCTCTATGCATGCATGGGCATCCACATATTCACTGCAAGGTGTGCATACAATCACTGTATATCAGGCTGTCAACCCCAAGGGTGTGACAGTATGACCCTACCTTTTCAGGAGCTACTGCTGAGATGTTTGGAGTGTCTCCACCCCTTTACTCCTGTGATACACAAACACAACATGTGACTGATGTGACTGCATTTCAAACCTTGCTGCCATGGTATCTCCACCAGCAGTCATTACATATGGCAATGAGCATTATGCCAACATGCACAGCTCACATCCTCCACACCTACACCCATTTCACACAAACTTGCATGTATGCAGCTCCTTACCAGACACATTGACAGACACCTTTGAAAATCCTGTATCTGTAGACCACAGTACACATAATATTGCATTCAGTATTCACTCACCTGTCAAACACCCCCAAGACAAAATACAAAATCACACCTCATAGTCAGAGGTGATTACATTGTGAGACACATTGATATCTGTGTCAAGTGGCTACATATGGGAAAGATCACAGATAGCTGTCTATGGGTTGACACAATAGGCCTCACCACACATTGCCGCAAATCAAGGAGTATCAGTTAACATAACGTCGACATCATAGTTACTGCAGGTGTGTACGACTACAGACATACGTCACCAACCTGTATGCAGACACATGAATGTGCTTTGCCAGTCTGTGTCTCTCGCAGGTATATGGATAGGATTCAACTGCAGCTGAGCCTCACCTAGGATGATGGCTCCATAAAAACAGAAATTGATGGAAGTCAATAATCGCCTTAGCATGTAGTGTCATTGTAAGGGCTTATACTGCATATCTGCCTGGGATGCCTTGCTCAACAGACACCAATGCTTCACCAGTGATGGTGTTCATCTCTCACCCTTGGGATTTAGAATACCGGTCAAGGCTACTGACATCCCCACAATGCATCTTAGATGCCCCATTCAGGGAAACATTGGCAATGAGAACACCATCTTTATACAACATCATGGTTATGCTGCTACATGGTGGGTATGGCAGTACTGAACCCCACTCTATGGAATGTGCCCCCACCCTGGATTATTCAGACATGTGTGCAGTCAAAGACATCTGGTTCAAGCCTGTGAATAGCACCACAGCTATACCAGACTACACGTCCATCCACATCTACTCCTCTAAATAGACAATGTTCAAGGTAATGCAGGTGGTGTATATATACTCATTAAGAATAGATACAAATCCAGATTTTGTGAAATACTTTGATTTCCCAGAGACAATGCAGGTACCATTCAGTACTGGAAGGGCACACAATCAAGCAATAGCTGGCTACAGGAGCAGGTCAATGAATTCAGACACCTATTGCGCTTATTTGGATGTACATGTGTCTATAAAGATATATCAATACACCATGATGTGTGGTGGCATTAAGTGACCACCAACTGTGTTGTTTAATTGTGCTACACCTCACTTGCCTATAGATTAGTCTGTGTCCTTAACTACAGTGCCCTGGAGCAGTGCAGTAACATCTTCCCAAGGGGAACCAACATACTGCATCATGTGTTTATCAGTATGGGTGACCACTGCAGCCCCCAATGTGAGGTCCTCATGGTAGGATCTGACTACAGATCAGTGTCATTAAAACTACCAGCACTAACCCCCCTCCCCTTGCAGACAATACAGGCATATATTTCAACAAAGCCATTTATTACCTCCTGTGGGATGGTTTACATAGCTTGACTGCACCTCCCCCCTCTGATGGAGCAGGCAAGTATGCAGAGCTCTACACTCATGCATTATGCCAGCAGCATTATAACATGCAGGATGGACAGACAGAACACATGCCCTAACAAACATAACAAACTGCCTGGTGGACAACTGCTATTACTATTGCTGCTGTGGTGACAGTTGACATGGTGTGTGAAAGTTCCCCTAGGAGCACTTGGAGGAAATGGAGTGCTCCTCCTAACAAAAAACAATAACATAGTGTTGTTCTGATATTGTACAGACACAGTAAGCGACAAAATTAGTCACCCACACAAAGCAGAACGACAACGTACAGTGTAGTTACATGTGTAACCTCAAAGCACAGGCCCAAGCATCACAGGAACTCATGCCACAATAAAATAACACAGAATTGGTCTCTACTCATAGCTAACTTGTAGTCCCACATGTTCTGCATCAACTTTACTCCCCTATTCTCACCACATGCATGATGATGTACGACCCTCCTACAACCCGTCCCATAACTTATATAGACCAGACCAGGTTGTAAAATGGCCTCTCTATGAGGATACACAGCATCATGCTAACATCCCAACATCCCAGCACATACCATGGTGGATGATGTCATTACCACACCATTTGGAACACCTATCATATCATCATAAAACCACTGGCTAATATATCCCCTGACAATGCCAACTGTTATACACTTGCACAGAGGTGGTGCGTGCACTGACCACCAGAACTATAGACCTATTTGCCTGAGTATCTATATCTGTATGGCCATAGGGTCAGTCATCATGGAGCTGATCAGAACAGATATATGTAATCTACACACAGTTGACTGTACACAGTTTGGATGTCTGACAGGGAGATCATGACTGTTAAACATGGTGGACATTTCCAAGGCAGTCACCAAGGAACTGAATGAGGGGACATCAGGGCATACAACCCCATGGACTGAGCCAAGCTGTCTGACTATATCCCTCACTCAGGCATCATTTACAAAGCACCCGCTTAGGCATCTATGGTACTATCATTGTCGGGGTAACTAAGTGGTCCATTGATGGTACACATACTCAATATAGAGATATCCACCTCCAATATCTGATCTGTAAGCAGCAGTGTTCAGCAGGGTTCAGTCCTGGGTCATCTACTGCTTGGAATCCATTTAACCATGATACAACTGAATACTGAAAGTCTGTGGCTAAGAATTTTGGCTGACGCCTGCAAACTGTGAACACTCATGGAGTCTGTGAGTTATGTCAATATCCTACAAGTGGGTATTGATGAAAAAATGCCCGTTGACATAGTAATGACCATAAACTTCATGCAAATATATATATATATATATATATATATATATATATATATATATATATATATATATATATATATATGTAGTATCATTTCTATCACTAACACCTATGTATCTGGTAAGTAGCACATCAGTCGCAACATATGATGTACATACTCAGGAGTGAAAGAACTGGGCACACAGACCTGGTCACACAGGTTTGCACCTAATGCGCCTGAGATCACCACATCTCCCCAGTGGTATGATGGAAATCATATGTCATAGCTTTAGGCACAATCACCCGTAACTGACATACTCATAACCTCCATGTACTCTTCCCTCAGCATGCCAATATCTGAGTGCAATGGCCATTTGGTAATGGATCTTTCCAAGCAGTACTGGCACTTGCACATAACAGTATGGTCCCTCACAAGAGAACTTCGCATCTTCAGCATGTGTTCAATGGGGATGATCTGAAATGAGTATCATTGTAGCCTGTGGCATATAGACTACTCAGAGGTGATCTCTGCCTTAGATATGGGGCAATGTGTGACCCTGCTTGTTGTAAATGCTGTATATCTGCAGGTGGCATAGTAGATGGATTAATCACTCAAAAGACATTAACCTAGTATGTGACATTAGTAATACATGCTGGTGGGAGAGATTTGTCTAGCAAACTTTAACACACCTTTGAAACAGAACCCTGGCTAATGGCAAGAAGAGGACCTCAGCGCACCTCAGCACATGCCATCTGCACGATTGGCTGGGCAACCATCATTTCACCACAGGGATGCTCCCTGTGTCCCTCTTGGACTGGGGCAATATATGCTGATCATTTAAATAAGAGTATACAGTTGTCTATGATTGTGAAGGCTGTATGACCATTATGCTAGTGAATTTCAAATGTCCTATGGTTCCATAAGCTGATGTAAATTGCTCTAACAGCCACACACACAAACATGGCTACATTGAGGATACCACCACTTCCAATTACTGCTTACAGGAAATGGCATGGCACACACATAGTGCAAGTTGGCTGTATGTAGATTATAACACTTACCTATTTAATGGTACACACTACAGATCACAGTATATGATGCATGCAACACACCTCGTGTGATAGTACTATTGGTTTAGGACATATGCTTGATGACATCAGCAGGCCTAGTTGTGGTCAGGCATTTGGAAGGCCACATCATCTGCTATAAAAAAAATCAGCAAAATCCTACCTCTTTCTATGTTACTGAGGTGATTATATTTATGCCATATTGACATATGCACATTAGTGGCCTGGAGTGAGATAAGAACCCCTACCTATCTAGTCTTATACACTATAGATCACAATACTTATCTCGTGCATCACAGCTTAAGTCTGATGCAGCAATGGCAGCCGGTAGTCTTAAGGTCGATGACATCATCAGACCTTGTAGAAGAGGGCAATTTGGAAGCCAGCAGCAACTTACAGGGCCAAAAGGTGCATAACCATTGCAGTTTGATAGACAATGAGGGATTCTCACTTATCTGGCAGTAGGATACACACACACCCACACCCACACACACAAATACATACATACATATATATATATATATATATATATATATAAAAATCTCTCTCTCTCTATATATATATATATATATATATATATATATATATATATATATTTGAAAATACATAGAGTTAGATATACTATGTATGTGACAGAGAGATAGTGACAGACGGATATGTATACATATATGTATGTAAGTATAGACATACCTATACATAACAAGTCATTTTGATCAAGGGGAAACAGGATTGCACTCAGTTTAACTAAGTGTATGAGCATGCTCTGTGGGACTGGCAATACTTATAAAGTGACTCCAGCCCACACCTACATGCACTCAAGTCCGGGATTTTGTGTGTAAGAGACACTGACATCTGTCCCTGTTTCTGCAGTACTGCACTTCACTCAAAATAACCTTGACATTCTCCAGCTGTCTGATGTAATTAATATGTGACAGAGGTTCATAATGTTACACCACACACAATCTGTGAAAACACCAACATAATAATGCCTCACATGCAAAAAATGGGGATACCTGCAGATTTAAACCATCAACAGCATCACCCACGCTAACTTCCCTAGTCCACTGAGCCACACAAACTACCAGCCAGAGAAGAGTCATTCATCACACAATCAACAGCATACATATGTACATTGTTATTCCTGGGTTAAGTGAGACATACAATGTGTTAACAATTTCTATGTTACTGCCCGGAGATTACCTGGACTGCTGATATACCATTGATGACTTTCTGTTAAAGCAGTAAGCTGTGTTGGGTGTGGGGGAGCACCACCACATTTTCTGCTGGGATACACAGCAGTCCAGATATCATGTGACCCCCACTGTTGAACATCTCCCTTGACTGATGTAGTGTATATTCCTACCATGAGGCCTAGTGAATATTAAGGAACACATACTAGTGGAATGGGTAACTGTAGTCTAATGTGGATGCTACTTGTGTCTAAATAGCCCACTATATTTCCTTGCATAAATGCAGCAAATCCATACATATAATACCATATTATAGTAATCCTTATAAGTAGTGTGTAGGTTAGGGACTTACCTTGTGAATGCAACAGTTGACAGAACTGTAGTTCAGGGCTGACTCTGTCTGATGCAAGCCCTGCAGTACTCTCCAGCCACATGTGCACATTGGTTCATAGTATGTGCTATGTTACACAATATGATCCTGCGGAAACAGAAAATGCATGGATAGGTACAGGTTGTGTGGGTTGTCTGGCATCAATTTTAATATACGTATGTGAGTAGGAGTAAGATGTCAGTCCCTAGGGCCCTAGGTTGTCAGTGAATGTGCTATGCATTGGCTCATAGCCAAAGCCAGGGCATAGTGGGGCATGCCTACATCTGCCTACAGGAACACCATCAGAAGGTTCCTCCTCTGAGTCCTCCTGTAACTGTGGCTGTGGTAATCTAGGCACTGGTGGGGGACTATATATCCCTTCCCTTTGCTGATCCTGCTGCAGCTGTTTCCGCAGGACCATATTGTGTAACATAGCACATACTATGAACCAATGTACACATGTGGCTGAAGAGTACTGTAGGGCTCCATCAGATATATCGCGGCACCAGGACCATGACTTCGGAAGTCCAAACACATGCTCTATGATGTGCCTAGTTTGCGCATGCTCCTCATTATAGCGTTCTTCTATGTGAGTGTGTGCATTTCTGATGGGTGTCATCATCCACAGTTCCAGGGGGTAGCCATCATCCTCCAGTAAATGGCCATGTGGGGTGTCCCCCTAGCAAACATCTGGTACAGCCGTGATGCGTGTCAGATATGGGAGTCGTGATAACTGTCATGGGTGCCAGCACACACATTCATGATAATCCCCTGAGCATTGCACAAGACTTGGCAATTGATGGACTGGTACCCATTGCAGTTGATTTAGATTCTATCTTCCTCACTGGGTGGAGCCTTGATGTGTACATGAGTGCAATCTATGGCACCCAGTACTTCAGGATAGTGTGCTAAACAGTACAAGTGTTGCATATTGATGGCCCTCACCTCAGCGGTGAGGGGAAAAGAAATGTGCTCACTGGAATTTGGTAGCATGGCATCCAGGAACTGGTGGGGTACCCTGGATGTTGATGTCTGCGAGACCCCCCATCATATCCCCAGCTAGTCTTTGGAAAGTACCTGTAGCTAATATCCTAAGGGCTACACATACTTTTGTTTCCACTGTGATGTGTTCCCCTCTGTTGGCTCTGGCTCTGAGTTGAGATCGGCACAGCTCAGTGAGTTACCCTGGGCCTGAACACTTTTCTTTTCTGTCTAGGCTTATTGTCAGCAGCAGCAGCAGCACTGACTACAGCATCTAGCACATACAGGTGTAGCAGACCTACAGCATTCCTAGCATTATCTTAGTTAAATTCCCAAGTCTGTACTTCAATGGTCCAGAGGTTTTGGGGAAAAATCAGAATGTAGGGTGTATGCATATCTTTAGAGAGCTCTGCCTAACTATGATGCATTCCACCTGCCTACAACATAATTAACATCATTTATTGGCCATATTTTAGCTTAAACAAGGGTTAACAATAATCAAATATATATTTTTTTCAGAAAGGCTCAGAGCAGCAGCATGTCATGCAAACACGTGCGCAGAAGGTAAACAAAGCTTAAAAGTTAGTGAACACACCTCCTGAAAGGACACCCTCAGCTGGGTGGCGTGCTGCACAAACACCCGCACCTAAGCTAAAATGAGCTTACAAGTCAGTAGACACATCCACCTGGTGTCAGCTACATCCTGTGTAAACAGCAACATGGGTCTAAGCCTACATGAAGGGGATATGCGGACATGAGTTTTCCTTTCTGCTATTCAGTAACTCCACCTCATTTGTATAGATATCCATGCTGACAGTCTGGAAACTATTTGCTTTATAGCCCAACCACATTAGCAACAGCACTAATGTACCATTGTAGGGACTCCACACAGTCCTGTAGTACATTTCTGTCACATAATATTAATTTTTTTTCCAACTTTTTAAAAAAATTTTCTATAAAGCATGTTTGCATACTGATGCACACCACCCAAACATGCCCAGATTATTAAAAAAAATTAATTTAACTTACTTCCATTCATTTTCTGACATACAGAATAATAGTTTTGCTCATATGTGTATGTGGTATGACATTTCTGTCCATATATCTCCATTTTTTCAACCTCTTTTTTCTGTCTACACTCCTGTACATGGAATATTTCTGCATACACTACAGACACTGACACAGTGTCTGAACAGATGCCTATCTGCTTGCTGGATCACTCTACTTGCCTCATTTGCATGAAATTCACCTGCTTATGAGGTGATTTGCATGCCATGGAAGTTTTTGTGTTAGAGTGTGCATACGTACCACTCAGCAGTGCTTATGGAATCTAAAAATGTCCATGCCCATGTAAGCAGCATGGCGCGATGCCTACATGGAAATAAAAGCATGCAGGCTTTATTAAATTCCCCCAATATCTATTTACAATAAACACCAGAGTTTCAGTCACAGGAAATATTATAACACATATGGATAGATGCACACAGATACAGAAAAACAGTACTTAACTAATCTCACTATATTTTCCTGACTGATCTAAAAAAATACTATTCCCTGGTTACTTACTAAAGCAAGGCAAGATGAAGTGGGTGTGTGGTCCTCTTTGTCAGGTTTCACAAACAGACTGCCCTGAGACTTCTGCCTCATCTAGTATTAAAACATCTTTTCAGTGCTGGATTACAGAATAACATCACATACATCTGGTCGTCTGACTTCTGGTTCCCACATGACCCCCTTTACTAGAAACTGAACCAGAATCTACCATGTATGTGTCATCATACACACACAGAGAGCTTTGCTAAGATGTGTTATAGCATCTGAAAGCTATAAAACCATTTCAAAAATGTCCACAATTCCTGGGTAGCAGTTAGTTCACCCTTAAGGACAATACAGCAGGATTACTAGTCATGTTTTTCACAGACATTTTGTCTCTGTCTGCAACCAGAACTGTAAGATACAATCTTTATGGTCTAAACCAGATAATTTAATTTCAGACTATTTTTCAAAGTTAGCTGGACTGAGATTAACCTCTTCTCTTCCATTATCCTATTTTACAATGTTTTCATTTCAACAGCTACAATACAGTCTGACATATAGGTATGTTTCTTTTCTGTCCAGCAGGACCCACTGTTGGTACATTTTAACAAAAAGCAGCTTTCCAATACATTTTCAACACAAGCAGCTGCACAAATCAGATTGACATACAAATGACATATAATTCTTTACAAAACTCCAGCTAGCTATGCTGGCATATGTTACATATCTACTGCCTTACTTCTCCTGGCATAGCTGGCAATTCCTCACATCATCACAATAAACACAAACATAGAGGAAGGTTTGGAGCCTAGCCACAAGCAAAAAGTAACATTAATAGGTCCTTATGTGCTACAGAGTTAGGACATGTGGTTGTAGAAGAAGACTGATAAATCAAAGGCGTCAATAGTCATGTGTCCCCATCATCCATCCTTATCACTCTCACCTCATGCGCACAGTCCACAGATGTTGTTATAATGTCACTACAAAACTGTCACCATCCAAAACAGGTACTGCTCTGCTGGAAACACAGGCCACAAAAGGGGCCAAACTCATTTTAGCTCCAAAGCTAATCCGCATCACCAAGCCCCTACCTGACGCAGACACAGAAACCTGAATAGACACATAGTCCCAGTTGCATAAACACACACACACACGCACACGCACACACACACACACACACACACACACACACACACACACACACACACACACACATATATTCAAAATGCCGCTATGACAGTTACACGGCTCTGCACATTCACTGAGTGAAATCCATCCAATCCAGTTCTCATGCACAGTGGTAGCTTTTTCTCTTAGTGCATGATCTCCATATGCATACAGGGAATGGTTTCAGTGACTCTGAGCAGTCCACATTCTATCACTGCTATATGTGTCATGTGATCATAGTGCTACTAACAGCCATGGGTGCCATGAGCTTGTATGACATGGGACATATCACACCGCCAGTCAACAATGAATTGTCCATACAATACAAGTCCAGTTGCTAGTAGATAGTGATCACTACACATAGCAACCAGTTGTGGACTAATCAAGCCATGCTGTCCTGCTTCTGTGTCTAGTGCCATGGGTCCTGTGGCTGGTATCAATGTCCTTATGACTTCATTGTTCTGAGCAGTTACATTCGATGTATAACTGTGAATGACGTGGTCTCTACTTCATCACATTCTTGCTCTGATATTATGTTACAATGTCTTTAAACTGCACTCTAGTTGCCATGCATTTGTAGCAATGCATATGTATTCATTATATTATAGTTTTGCTAGCCTGGTGTATACCCATGGCCATGTGCATGTACTCAGTATACTACACACTTGGCAGGATGCTAGGAATTACATATAGCTGTGCTCAGAATTGAACTCACTTGCCTTTGAACCGCATGGTTGTTATATCTCTCTACCTGTGCATTGGCCTTCCACAGTGAGTACACTGTTTCTTAATCTCACCTATAGTAATTACATTTACTTACCTACACTTCATTTAGAGGTTCTTTTTTCTTTTCATCATTTATTACTAAAAACATTTAACAAATAATACAACCAAAATCATTGTGATAATTGGAAAATATTACAATCTTGAGAGGAAGTTAAGCTATACATTTCATTAGCTCCATAAAAAGTGGTGCTTTAAAATTATAGTTTTTCAGAAAGTATTTTCCAAGACTTCCTCTCACCAAGAAATCACCCAGGAGTACTTAGTACAATTAGTGGTAGCCAGTATGATGTTGTACATTCAAATCTGCTCAAAGTGTGCTTTGTTTAAATGGTGTTGTGCAGTTACTCAATGTGTATTTTGACAAAATAGGATTTTTTTTTTAATAAACTTTTGCATTTCATTGAAACCTGTCAAAATAACACAGCGACACTGCAGAAGAGTGAAGGACTGGAAAACAAATTCTCCTTAGCCCAATGATGTACAATCTCACAACTGGTATATCTAGCAATGTAGGGGATGTGAGGGGTGGGAGGGTCCCCTACAGAAGAACAACATCTGAGAAGACCGAAACCCACATCGACTCCACATGGTCGACAATCAAAATGCCGACAATGGAGAAACTGTGTGTCTCCGTAGTGTGGAAAGGAAAGATTTCCATTCCTGAACTGTAGTGCGATCTCAGAGTTGGTATATTAAAGTTACGGAGTGTGTGGGGGGGGGGCCCAAGGGGGTGCAGGACCCTGCTGGCACAAAAAAGGAAATTTCATTTTCCTTTTTTGTGCAGTAAATACGTTGTCAGTGTTTCGATTGTCGACCATGTGGTGTCGACTATGTGGGTGTCAGTGTTTTGCGCTGTCGTTTTTGTGTAGGTGATCTGTCTAGGAAGGCTTGTCCCCTTCAAAAACATTTTTATCTCTTTTTAGTTGAACTTAATGATATAAGAATTTTTGTTTTTATTTTCAGTTGAACTACTTCTGACAAAAATATTTGATATATTTAGTCATATATTCAGCAATAGTAATTACTTGTCTAGTGATACTAGTACTGTCCAAGTTGTTGGTGTCCATAGTGGGGCCCTCTAACATATATATATATCCAGTTATTACAGAGTAGTGGCTTGAACTGTTTAATAGTCCAGTTTAAGTACAAGATAAGGATGCTTGCATTCAACACAGTTCCTGTAAGGATGCTTGCATTCGACACAGTTCCTGTAACTGACAGAATGCTGCATGTACTTAAACACCAAGACAGGGACAAATAAATGAGAAATTTGTTTTATAGCTGAGAATCTGGATAAACAAAGAATGATTATTTCTCAGGTGCATTACCATGTCTGACTTATTTAGTGTCATGAAATTATAATTTATTGATTGCATTTTGACGTATTTAAAAATATATATCATCATCTATGGAAGTAATTTCCAGTCATCATTAAGCCAATATCTGGTGTAGAGGGTTCTACTGTATACCCATGTCTTATGGAACTCTCAAGTCCCTACTGTTATATTCTGTCCTACTTTCATCTCCTAACATTACGAAGTTCTTAAATTAGTTAACATCCATGACATTATAGCAGCAGTATCATTTAGCAAACTTAAGATTTCATGACTTACAAAGCCATATCCAACTCAGAATTGATGGACATGCTCCACCTAAAGAAATCCAAGTCACTGCGAGCCACTCACTCTAGTGAGCTAAACCTCACCACAACAATAAATAGGGCATTCTGGAGGGATAGATTCCTGTCACAGAGACTCCCCATGCTTTGGAACAAAATTCCTAACTACATTAGGCAGAGCCCGTCACTAACACTCTTCAAGAGAAACCTTGACGATTGGATGGGTAACAGGAAATGCACCCCTGGGATCACTTCATTGGCTCTTCTTGACAGAGGCTCAGTTAATTAATCAATGGGGTGGCGAAAGCTGATACACTCTGGCTAGGCTTATAAACGCTCTTGGGCAGATAGCCTAGTACCTACCTATGAACCTATATATCTCTCAAGTTAAATGCCACCCAGTTTACATGTTCTTTTTCTTAATGTACCTTAGATGCTCTTAAATTCTGTCATGTCACCTGCTGAAATTCATCTCCATGGCTATACTTTCTGAAGTATGTGTTCTTGCCACTTCTTTTCTGGAGATTCTAATTGTTATACTTGTTTTAATTTAAACTTCATTTATCTTCTCATAAGCTGTTTATTCATCTGTAATACTTCCCAAAAGATTTCCAAAAAGCAGGAAGGTTTCAGTCCTTGATGTTTTGTCTCTATCTTGCTTGTTTACATAATACTTATGGTAGCGTTATTCAGATGTTGTCTTGCAGATGATATTTCATTTCAGCCTCTTTCCTGCTAACCATTTTCTCTTTTAGTACCTCTCCACTTTTGATATAGCCTCCATATCTGATATTCCAGAGAGTTTCATGTTTGCTTGGACTCTATCCTAGTTCATAAAGGTAAATCTTACCAAAAACATTCCCACTGCCTTACAGTGGCCCCATGCTTTTAAAGTTATTTGTTAATGTTAGATAAAAACTAGATCCTCCACATTATTTCATATTATACAATGACTGGTCAGTAACATTCAAAAAGAAACACGCTGATTGGTCACCCCAACCATCATGCAAATCGAGAATATACCAGCGGTACAAATCCAGCCACTAAAGTATCATTGAGTGGACACATTTCTTTTTCTATTGTTACATGGTAGACACACATTAGTCTGAAGGAAAGAAAGCCTGAAACTGAAATGCATGTCATTATTTAGTAACTTCATTCCTCATAAAATGTGTTTTTCTGACAAATCACTGAGGAACAAGGTGACTAAATAATGACATGCATTTCAGTTTCAGACTTTCTTTCCATCAGACAATGCAAAAGAGAAACATTACCCATCCCGTCCTTTATTTAGTCCACATTTCCTAAAATAAGAAAAAAAGCCGCAACCTCCAGACAGTTTAGGGGTACTTATGACAGCAGAGAAAATACAAGAACAGTCAGATATGTTCGGGAAAAATAAATACACTTACCTGATTTTCCTTGTATTTTCCCAGTCTCTCATACCTCTAAACTGTCCGTAGGTTACAGCTTTATTTTCTTTTCCCAAAAAAAAAAAAAGAAAGTAAGCAATAGAGATCTTCCTCTTTCCAATGCTTGCTTTCCAAAGCATTGCTGTACTGTGTAAATGTAGCAATGGAAGTCCCATATGCATGTGCAGTACATCAACAAAGCCCTGGAATCAGGGCACAACATGGAAGAACACCACAGTGGCATTATACAAAGACATTATTTAAGAAAGATGAGTATTTTTTCCTTAAATAATGTCATTGTATAATAGCAATAACCAACTCTGTGGTGTGGTATATTGAAGATTTACCCAAGGTTGGTTCATCCTCGTGATTAAACAGCACCAACCATGAGTAAATCTTCAATATACCACACCCACGTCGTCAGTTATTGCTGTATACTGGGATCTTGCGCATTGTGTTCAAGATGTCGCTAAAACAATGTCTAAACTTTCTCCAATCCAGACTTAAATGCAGGCATGTTTCAGCTCACCTGTGTTATATTGGCATCTCGCATTACGGTGCCCTACATTTTCCCACTCCTTTGATCTTGCAGGCAGGAATGCTTCATCTAGTTATAATGTTGCAGGTAACCTGTATGTCACTCCCACATGTTACTTCTCCCTTTTATACTTAGCTGAGCCACTAAAACTATCTAACTACAAACTATTATTGTTACTCATTGTGTTTTTGTTCTATTTCTTACCTCATTGTTGAAAATTGCTACACCCCTGCCCTGTACTCTGTCATTCCTAAGCTCACCTGTCTCTGGCATGACTCAAACGTGACTCTTTTCCATCATTAATTCTTTATTCATTGACCACCTGCACTTGCTCCTTTCCAGCCATTGAAACAGCCTACATTTATAACATTTTATTATTATGATTTATTGCATTAATCAGTCTCATTATTTACCAACGATACTTGTACTATAGGAGCACCACAAATACATTCTCAAATCAGGAAAAGGATAAACTTGTTGCAGATGTCATCAGCATTATATTTGATCTTAACACTGCTTGGTGGTACTTAGCAAAAGCTTGTTACTCATACCCAAGTGCTGCTAAGATTGAGTCTAAAGCTAAGGACTAACAGCAGACAATGTTGTTTGGCAAAGAACATTGGAATAAGGTAAATCAGATTCTAAAAGCTGTTCGATGTTTTGCTGAAATGAGGTATCAAACAGATTTTAAAGCAATTTTTTCTACAGAGGGGCACTTCTGCCTGATGTCTGTCTGACAGCAGTGTGTGCTTTACCAGCTTTCTAGGCATTTGAAAGCTTGTAAATCTCTTTGTGCTTCTATACTTTTTTTCTGTAACTAGTAATAAATAAAACTGATAAAACTGCATGCACTGCAGTGAATTATGCTCAGGTCTTCCATCATAACAAGTTTTGTGTTCTTGAAATGGATGACAATATTCACCCTCAAACATCACTCTCATGGTGAATTTTTTGGCATCCATATGTCCAACACATAATAAGTTGGTTATGGTCAAAGACCAAGCCATAATCCTCTATATTCATTACCGTTATCCATCTCATCCATAACTTTCACAAATAACTTTATACTCATTCAAAGTTTTCTCAGAAAATGTATATATTCTTGTTAAAATAAATTGTTCTCTGACATTTCCCATCCAAGTTTAATAACCACTATGTGATGTCTGAACAAGCCATTTCATGTTTTCATAATTTATTACTCTGCTCGCTACAATATAATTTGCACCTTGCATAACATTTACCTTTATTCTATGTATGTCCCCAGTTAACTTCCTCCTCAAGATCAGATTCATTATAGCAGCCACTAAATAAATAATCTCCCTAATCTCATTTTAGGTTTCTAATCTTGCAAAGAGTAGAATGTCACCTTGTTTTGTAATACAGCAATTTCTAAAACAGCTCAAGGTGTTTTATTTGGAATAATTCATGTTGTCTGTTAGCAAATTCTGAACTTCCATGATAACTACAGGTCTGTGGCAATGAAACACCTTACCTGAAGGGATATAATAACAAAATCAGCCAAGAATGAGAATTTGGAATTACCTTTCTTTGCAAACAGTATAATGGGATCAGGGCAGAACTCATAATGGGTCAGTGCTTGTCTCGTGTTTTTCTCTGCCACCAATATATCATGGATAACCATCACCAGGCAAAAGTTATCTTATTCACTCTTTCATTTGGAATAATGGACATGCAGTATTACAGTGTTTCCCCTTTTTTGGATGCAGCAAAATTAGTATATTTCAATGAACAAGGTAAGCGGCATTGTGTATAAAAGGGT